>NC_143034.1:79166370-79291370 GCF_057628025.1 Oncorhynchus mykiss | reverse complement strand
GTTCAGACTGTAGTCTAACACAGTGGTTCAGACTGTAGTCTAACACGGTAGTTCAGACTGTAGTCTAACACGGTGGTTCAGACTGTAGTCCAACACAGTGGTTCAGACTGTAGTCTAACACGGTGGTTCAGACTGTAGTCTAACACGGTGGTTCAGACTGTAGTCTAACACGGTGGTTCAGACTGTAGTCTAACACGGTGGTTCAGACTGTAGTCTAACACGGTGGTTCAGACTGTAGTCTAACACGGTAGTTCAGACTGTAGTCTAACACGGTAGTTCAGACTGTAGTCTAACACAGTGGTTCAGACTGTAGTCTAACACAGTGGTTCAGACTGTAGTCTAACACAGTGGTTCACCACCCCAGGGTCAACAGACTGTAGTCTAACACAGTGGTTCACCACCCCAGGGTCAACAGACTGTAGTCTAACACAGTGGTTCAGACTGTAGTCTAACACAGTGGTTCAGACTGTAGTCTAAGACGGTGGTTCAGACTGTAGTCTAAGACGGTGGTTCAGACTGTAGTCTAACACAGTGGTTCAGACTGTAGTCTAACACGGTGGTTCAGACTGTAGTCTAACACAGTGGTTCAGACTGTAGTCTAACACGGTGGTTCAGACTGTAGTCTAACACAGTGGTTCAGACTGTAGTCTAACACGGTGGTTCAGACTGTAGTCTAACACGGTGGTTCAGACTGTAGTCTAACACGGTGGTTCAGACTGTAGTCTAACACAGTGGTTCAGACTGTAGTCTAACACGGTGGTTCAGACTGTAGTCTAACACGGTGGTTCAGACTGTAGTCTAACACGGTGGTTCAGACTGTAGTCTAACACGGTAGTTCAGACTGTAGTCTAACACGGTAGTTCAGACTGTAGTCTAACACAGTGGTTCAGACTGTAGTCTAACACAGTGGTTCAGACTGTAGTCTAACACAGTGGTTCACCACCCCAGGGTCAACAGACTGTAGTCTAACACAGTGGTTCACCACCCCAGGGTCAACAGACTGTAGTCTAACACAGTGGTTCAGACTGTAGTCTAACACAGTGGTTCAGACTGTAGTCTAAGACGGTGGTTCAGACTGTAGTCTAAGACGGTGGTTCAGACTGTAGTCTAACACAGTGGTTCAGACTGTAGTCTAACACGGTGGTTCAGACTGTAGTCTAACACAGTGGTTCAGACTGTAGTCTAACACGGTGGTTCAGACTGTAGTCTAACACAGTGGTTCAGACTGTAGTCTAACACGGTGGTTCAGACTGTAGTCTAACACGGTGGTTCAGACTGTAGTCTAACACGGTGGTTCAGACTGTAGTCTAACACGGTGGTTCAGACTGTAGTCTAACACGGTGGTTCAGACTGTAGTCTAACACAGTGGTTCACCACCCCAGGGTCAACAGACTGTAGTCTAACACAGTGGTTCAGACTGTAGTCTAACACAGTGGTTCACCACCCCAGGGTCAACAGACTGTAGTCTAACACGGTGGTTCAGACTGTAGTCTAACACGGTGGTTCAGACTGTAGTCTAACACGGTGGTTCAGACTGTAGTCTAACACGGTGGTTCAGACTGTAGTCTAACACGGTGGTTCAGACTGTAGTCTAACACGGTGGTTCAGACTGTAGTCTAACACGGTGGTTCAGACTGTAGTCTAACACGGTGGTTCAGACTGTAGTCTAACACGGTGGTTCAGACTGTAGTCTAACACGGTGGATCAGACTGTAGTCTAACACGGTGGTTCAGACTGTAGTCTAACACGGTGGATCAGACTGTAGTCTAACACGGTGGTTCAGACTGTAGTCTAACACGGTGGTTCAGACTGTAGTCTAACACAGTGGTTCAGACTGTAGTCTAACACGGTGGTTCAGACTGTAGTCTAACACGGTGGTTCACCACCCCAGGGCCAACAGACTGTAGTCTAACACGGTGGTTCAGACTGTAGTCTAACACAGTGGTTCAGACTGTAGTCTAACACAGTGGTTCAGACTGTAGTCTAACACAGTGGTTCAGACTGTAGTCTAACACGGTAGTTCAGACTGTAGTCTAACACGGTAGTTCAGACTGTAGTCTAACACAGTGGTTCAGACTGTAGTCTAACACGGTGGTTCAGACTGTAGTCCAACACAGTGGTTCAGACTGTAGTCTAACACGGTGGTTCAGACTGTAGTCTAACACAGTGGTTCAGACTGTAGTCTAACACGGTGGTTCAGACTGTAGTCTAACACGGTGGTTCAGACTGTAGTCTAACACAGTGGTTCAGACTGTAGTCTAACACGGTGGTTCAGACTGTAGTCTAACACGGTGGTTCAGACTGTAGTCTAACACAGTGGTTCAGACTGTAGTCTAACACGGTAGTTCAGACTGTAGTCTAACACGGTGGTTCAGACTGTAGTCCAACACAGTGGTTCAGACTGTAGTCTAACACGGTGGTTCAGACTGTAGTCTAACACGGTGGTTCAGACTGTAGTCTAACACGGTGGTTCAGACTGTAGTCTAACACGGTGGTTCAGACTGTAGTCTAACACGGTAGTTCAGACTGTAGTCTAACACGGTAGTTCAGACTGTAGTCTAACACAGTGGTTCAGACTGTAGTCTAACACAGTGGTTCAGACTGTAGTCTAACACAGTGGTTCACCACCCCAGGGTCAACAGACTGTAGTCTAACACAGTGGTTCACCACCCCAGGGTCAACAGACTGTAGTCTAACACAGTGGTTCAGACTGTAGTCTAACACAGTGGTTCAGACTGTAGTCTAAGACGGTGGTTCAGACTGTAGTCTAAGACGGTGGTTCAGACTGTAGTCTAACACAGTGGTTCAGACTGTAGTCTAACACGGTGGTTCAGACTGTAGTCTAACACAGTGGTTCAGACTGTAGTCTAACACGGTGGTTCAGACTGTAGTCTAACACAGTGGTTCAGACTGTAGTCTAACACGGTGGTTCAGACTGTAGTCTAACACGGTGGTTCAGACTGTAGTCTAACACGGTGGTTCAGACTGTAGTCTAACACAGTGGTTCAGACTGTAGTCTAACACGGTGGTTCAGACTGTAGTCTAACACGGTGGTTCAGACTGTAGTCTAACACGGTGGTTCAGACTGTAGTCTAACACGGTGGTTCAGACTGTAGTCTAACACGGTGGTTCAGACTGTAGTCTAACACGGTGGTTCAGACTGTAGTCTAACACAGTGGTTCACCACCCCAGGGTCAACAGACTGTAGTCTAACACAGTGGTTCAGACTGTAGTCTAACACAGTGGTTCACCACCCCAGGGTCAACAGACTGTAGTCTAACACGGTGGTTCAGACTGTAGTCTAACACGGTGGTTCAGACTGTAGTCTAACACGGTGGTTCAGACTGTAGTCTAACACGGTGGTTCAGACTGTAGTCTAACACGGTGGTTCAGACTGTAGTCTAACACGGTGGTTCAGACTGTAGTCTAACACAGTGGTTCAGACTGTAGTCTAACACGGTGGTTCAGACTGTAGTCTAACACGGTGGTTCAGACTGTAGTCTAACACGGTGGTTCAGACTGTAGTCTAACACGGTGGATCAGACTGTAGTCTAACACGGTGGTTCAGACTGTAGTCTAACACGGTGGATCAGACTGTAGTCTAACACGGTGGTTCAGACTGTAGTCTAACACGGTGGTTCAGACTGTAGTCTAACACAGTGGTTCAGACTGTAGTCTAACACGGTGGTTCAGACTGTAGTCTAACACGGTGGTTCACCACCCCAGGGCCAACAGACTGTAGTCTAACACGGTGGTTCAGACTGTAGTCTAACACAGTGGTTCAGACTGTAGTCTAACACAGTGGTTCAGACTGTAGTCTAACACAGTGGTTCAGACTGTAGTCTAACACGGTAGTTCAGACTGTAGTCTAACACGGTAGTTCAGACTGTAGTCTAACACAGTGGTTCAGACTGTAGTCTAACACGGTGGTTCAGACTGTAGTCCAACACAGTGGTTCAGACTGTAGTCTAACACGGTGGTTCAGACTGTAGTCTAACACAGTGGTTCAGACTGTAGTCTAACACGGTGGTTCAGACTGTAGTCTAACACGGTGGTTCAGACTGTAGTCTAACACGGTGGTTCAGACTGTAGTCTAACACGGTGGTTCAGACTGTAGTCTAACACAGTGGTTCAGACTGTAGTCTAACACGGTGGTTCAGACTGTAGTCTAACACGGTGGTTCAGACTGTAGTCTAACACAGTGGTTCAGACTGTAGTCTAACACGGTGGTTCAGACTGTAGTCTAACACGGTGGTTCAGACTGTAGTCTAACACGGTACTTCAGACTGTAGTCTAACACGGTAGTTCAGACTGTAGTCTAACACAGTGGTTCAGACTGTAGTCTAACACAGTGGTTCAGACTGTAGTCTAACACAGTGGTTCACCACCCCAGGGTCAACAGACTGTAGTCTAACACAGTGGTTCACCACCCCAGGGTCAACAGACTGTAGTCTAACACAGTGGTTCAGACTGTAGTCTAACACAGTGGTTCAGACTGTAGTCTAAGACGGTGGTTCAGACTGTAGTCTAAGACGGTGGTTCAGACTGTAGTCTAACACAGTGGTTCAGACTGTAGTCTAACACGGTGGTTCAGACTGTAGTCTAACACAGTGGTTCAGACTGTAGTCTAACACGGTGGTTCAGACTGTAGTCTAACACAGTGGTTCAGACTGTAGTCTAACACGGTGGTTCAGACTGTAGTCTAACACGGTGGTTCAGACTGTAGTCTAACACGGTGGTTCAGACTGTAGTCTAACACGGTGGTTCAGACTGTAGTCTAACACGGTGGTTCAGACTGTAGTCTAACACAGTGGTTCACCACCCCAGGGTCAACAGACTGTAGTCTAACACAGTGGTTCAGACTGTAGTCTAACACAGTGGTTCACCACCCCAGGGTCAACAGACTGTAGTCTAACACGGTGGTTCAGACTGTAGTCTAACACGGTGGTTCAGACTGTAGTCTAACACGGTGGTTCAGACTGTAGTCTAACACGGTGGTTCAGACTGTAGTCTAACACGGTGGTTCAGACTGTAGTCTAACACAGTGGTTCAGACTGTAGTCTAACACGGTGGTTCAGACTGTAGTCTAACACGGTGGTTCAGACTGTAGTCTAACACGGTGGTTCAGACTGTAGTCTAACACGGTGGATCAGACTGTAGTCTAACACGGTGGTTCAGACTGTAGTCTAACACGGTGGATCAGACTGTAGTCTAACACGGTGGTTCAGACTGTAGTCTAACACGGTGGTTCAGACTGTAGTCTAACACAGTGGTTCAGACTGTAGTCTAACACGGTGGTTCAGACTGTAGTCTAACACGGTGGTTCAGACTGTAGTCTAACACAGTGGTTCAGACTGTAGTCTAACACGGTGGTTCAGACTGTGGTCTAACACGGTGGTTCAGACTGTAGTCTAACACGGTGGTTCAGACTGTAGTCTAACACGGTGGTTCAGACTGTAGTCTAACACGGTGGTTCAGACTGTAGTCTAACACGGTGGTTCAGACTGTAGTCTAACACGGTGGTTCAGACTGTAGTCTAACACGGTGGTTCAGACTGTAGTCTAACACGGTGGTTCAGACTGTAGTCTAACACAGTGGTTCAGACTGTAGTCTAACACGGTGGTTCAGACTGTAGTCTAACACGGTGGTTCAGACTGTAGTCTAACACAGTGGTTCAGACTGTAGTCTAACACAGTGGTTCAGACTGTAGTCTAACACGGTGGTTCAGACTGTAGTCTAACACGGTGGTTCAGACTGTAGTCTAACACGGTGGTTCAGACTGTAGTCTAACACGGTGGTTCAGACTGTAGTCTAACACGGTGGTTCAGACTGTAGTCTAACACAGTGGTTCAGACTGTAGTCTAACACGGTGGTTCAGACTGTAGTCTAACACGGTGGTTCAGACAGCTTGTTATTAGACTATGATTAACCAAGGCTCAATTCAAACCCCCACCTGCCCAGCAGAGTGCACTAGTTTCATACTTGCGCGCGCACACACACAACACACACACACACACACACTTTGAACACTTACCTCAAAAGGCTACACACACACTCCCCGTCTCCCTCTTACCTCGAAGAACGCCACAATGACAGCGCCCACCATGACGAAGGCAGAGTTCAGCACAGCCCAGAGGATGAGGGAGATGGAGAGACCTCCCACCTCCGTAAACTTCTCGATGTCTGGGACGGGGCAGAGGGTCAAGGACAGGTAACAAACAACCAGTCACACGCCACCACGCTGCAAGGTCCAGCCCTCCCTGACCAACCACAGAGCAGGACACTGGACCTCTATGGCTTCATGATCTTTTGTCTGAAGGGCTACATATTTAAATTAGTGGGGATGATTGACAGCATTCTGATCAATAAGGTTTTGATTTTATATATTAGGATCCCATTAGCCCAGGCCAATGGGGACAGCTAGTGTTACTGGGGTTTGATACATTAGGATCCCATTAGACCAGGCCAATGGAGACAGCTAGTGTTACTGGGGTTTGATATATTAGGATCCCATTAGACCAGGCCAATGGGGACAGCTAGTGTTACTGGGGTTTGATATATTATGATCCCATTAGACCAGGCCAATGGGGACAGCTAGTGTTACTGGGGTTTGATACATTAGGATCCCATTAGACCAGGCCAATGGGGACAGCTAGTGTTACTGGGGTTGGATATATTAGGATCCCATTAGACCAGGCCAATGGGGACAGCTAGTGTTACTGGGGTTTGATATATTAGGATTCCCATTAGACCAGGCCAATGGGGACAGCTAGTGTTACTGGGGTTGGATATATTAGGATCCCATTAGACCAGGCCAATGGGGACAGCTAGTGTTACTGGGGTTGGATATATTAGGATCCCATTAGACCAGGCCAATGGGGACAGCTAGTGTTACTGGGGTTTGATATATTAGGATTCCCATTAGACCAGGCCAATGGGGACAGCTAGTGTTACTGGGTTGATATATTAGGATCCCATTAGACCAGGCCAATGGGGACAGCTAGTGTTACTGGGGTTTGATATATTAGGATCCAGTAGGTCACATGTCAGTACCCACACACAACCAGTAGGTCACATGTCAGTACCCACACACACAACCAGTAGGTCACATGTCAGTACCTACACACACAACCAGTAGGTCACATGTCAGTACCTACACACACAACCAGTAGGTCACATGTCAGTACCTACACAACCAGTAGGTCACATGTCAGTACCTACACAACCAGTAGGTCACATGTCAGTACCCACACACACAACCAGTAGGTCACATGTCAGTACCCACACACACAACCAGTAGGCCACATGTCAGTACCCACACACACAACCAGTAGGCCACATGTCAGTACCCACACACACAACCAGTAGGTCACATGTCAGTACCCACACACACAACCAGTAGGTCACATGTCAGTACTTACACACAACCAGTAGATCACATGTCAGTACCCACACACAACCAGTAGGTCACATGTCAGTACCCACACAACCAGTAGGTCACATGTCAGTACCTACACAACCAGTAGGTCACATGTCAGTACCTACTCAACCAGTAGGTCACATGTCAGTACCTATACAACCAGTAGGTCACATGTCAGTACCTACACAACCAGTAGGTCACATGTCAGTACCCACACACACAACCAGTAGGTCACATGTCAGTACCTACACAACCAGTAGGTCACATGTCAGTACCTACACAACCAGTAGGTCACATGTCAGTACCCACACAACCAGTAGGTCACATGTCAGTACCCACACACAACCAGTAGGTCACATGTCAGTACCTACACAACCAGTAGGTCACATGTCAGTACCCACACACAACTAGTAGGTCACATGTCAGTACCTACACAACCAGTAGGTCACATGTCAGTACCTACACAACCAGTAGGTCACATGTCAGTACCCACACACACAACCAGTAGGTCACATGTCAGTACCCACACACACAACCAGTAGGCCACATGTCAGTACCCACACACACAACCAGTAGGTCACATGTCAGTACCCACACACACAACCAGTAGGTCACATGTCAGTACTTACACACAACCAGTAGATCACATGTCAGTACCCACACACAACCAGTAGGTCACATGTCAGTACCTACACAACCAGTAGGTCACATGTCAGTACCCACACAACCAGTAGGTCACATGTCAGTACCCACACACACAACCAGTAGGTCACATGTCAGTACCTATACAACCAGTAGGTCACATGTCAGTACCTACACAACCAGTAGGTCACATGTCAGTACCCACACACACAACCAGTAGGTCACATGTCAGTACTTACACACAACCAGTAGATCACATGTCAGTACCCACACTCAACCAGTAGGTCACATGTCAGTACCTACACAACCAGTAGGTCACATGTCAGTACCCACACACACAACCAGTAGGTCACATGTCAGTACCCACACACACAACCAGTAGGCCACATGTCAGTACCCACACACACAACCAGTAGGTCACATGTCAGTACCCACACACACAACCAGTAGGTCACATGTCAGTACTTACACACAACCAGTAGATCACATGTCAGTACCCACACACAACCAGTAGGTCACATGTCAGTACCTATACAACCAGTAGGTCACATGTCAGTACCTACACAACCAGTAGGTCACATGTCAGTACCCACACACACAACCAGTAGGTCACATGTCAGTACCTACACAACCAGTAGGTCACATGTCAGTACCCACACAACCAGTAGGTCACATGTCAGTACCCACACACAACCAGTAGGTCACATGTCAGTACCTACACAACCAGTAGGTCACATGTCAGTACCCACACACACAACCAGTAGGTCACATGTCAGTACCCACACAACCAGTAGGTCACATGTCAGTACCTACACAACCAGTAGGTCACATGTCAGTACCTACACAACCAGTAGGTCACATGTCAGTACCCACACAACCAGTAGGTCACATGTCAGTACCTACACAACCAGTAGGTCATAAGGGGAGATGTGTTGTGACGTGAGGTGTTGCTTCATTTGTTTTTATAAACCAGGTTTGCTGATTATTTTATGTATATAAGATGGGAGTTCCATGCACTCACGGCTCTGTACAATACTGAATGTTTCCTTGAATTTGTTCTGGACCTGGGGACTGTGAAAAGACCCCTGGTGGCATGTCTGTTGGGGTAAGTGTGTGTGTCAGTGCTGTGTGTAACTTGACTATGCAAAAAAAATTGAATTTCCAACACAATGTTTCTTATAAAAACAGGAAGTGACACAGTCAGTCTTTCCTCAACTCTTAGCCAAGACAGACTGCCATGCATAGTATTAATGTCAGCTCTCTGATTACAATGAAGAGCAAGATGTGCCGCTCTGTTCTGGGCCAGCTGCAGCTTAGCTAGGTCTTTCTTTGCAGCACTTGGCCATATAACTGGACAATAATCAAGATAATATAAAACTAGAGACTACAGGACTTGACCATATGACTGGACAATAATCAAGATAATATAAAACTAGAGATTACAGGACTTGACCATATGACTGGACAATAATCAAGATAATATAAAACTAGAGACTACAGGACTTGACCATATGACTGGACAATAATCAAGATAATATAAAACTAGAGACTACAGGACTTGACCATATGACTGGACAATAATCAAGATAATATAAAACTAGAGATTACAGGACTTGACCATATGACTGGACAATAATCAAGATAATATAAAACTAGAGACTACAGGACTTGACCATATGACTGGACAATAATCAAGATAATATAAAACTAGAGACTACAGGACTTGACCATATGACTGGACAATAATCAAGATAATATAAAACTAGAGACTACAGGACTTGCTTCGTGGAGTGTGGAGTCAAAAAAAAAGCTGAAAATCTCTTTATTAGGGACAGACCTCTCACCATCTTTACAATGATTGTCAAAACATATACATTCAATGACAGTTTACATTCTAAGGTAACACCAAGTAATTTAATCTCCTCAACTTGTTCAACCGCCACTACAACTAGCAACTACAGCAACTACAGCTCACGAAGTCACTGAAAACCTTAACGTATATGGTTGAATCATCAGCATACGTGGACACATGCTTTGTTTAATGCCCGTGGCAGGTCAATGGTAAAAATATAAACTAGTAGAGGGCCTAGAGAGCTGCCCTGCGGTACACCACACTTTACATGTTTGACATTAGAGAAGCTTCCATTAAAGAAACCCCTTTGAGTTCTATTAGATAGATAGCTCTGAATCCATGATAAGGCAGAGGTACACTTTTACTTTCCTAAACACATTTAGAGACACATGTCAATGGCTGAACAAAGACGACTCTAAACTGGGCCTGGTGTCTCTAGGAGTTGGCCTCCCACAATGTACCAATATTGCAGCACACACGCCTGTACTTAGGCCAATGCCAGTTTGGCAGAGAGAAAAGGGGTGAAGTTGGCTGCCAGAAAATCCATTCAGAGCCCTGCTGTAACCAAACTTGTTATCTAGCTAGATGGAGCTCACGGGGGATACTTTCAATTAGTGTATTTTGCAGTGAGTCGTTGTAGTATCCTTAAAGGCTTCTTAGAGTTACAACTCATGAGACTTAAGTACAGTTTAGTATTTAATTGTAATATAGAATTACATTCTTTGATGCACCTGGTTAAAAACTACCTGAAGCTTTCTTAATCACAGTTTTAGAGGCAGACAGAGGAAATAGCTACGGATAGCGGAAAGCAAACCCCCGTCTTGATATATAAATATACCAGGTTACTCCAGTAGTTTACATAGTTTACATGATGTTAGCGTTACAAGCTTACAACCACCAGCTGGCAGTGGCTAAAATTAGCTTAGCTATCTGCCTCCACATTGTGTGTTCGCTTCTGTCATGTTTCCGAGGGGATTATTTTTTTTAACTCTGTCTACCCAAACTCTTGATTTGTTGGGAGAGTTGTCCGCCTGAAGACTACCCTCCCGGAATTGGCCAAAGAATTCCAACATGTACTGGGATTTCAGAAACTAAAACTGGACATGACTAACCTGTGGGTGAGTGAGAGGAAGGACAGTCTGTTGTGGTACACAGACAAACGCTGTAGGATATTAAAACAGTGGAACACAGACCACCGCTGTAGGACGGGACAACAGTGGAACACAGACAAACGCTGTAGGATGTGCACAATCACAACATCATCTTTTTCTACACAGACAAAATTTAACATGACAGTTCAGAGTATGGAACACCTTCTGAACTGTGGGTCAGTGCGTGGAAGGATATGACAGTTCTGTGATGTGAGTCAGTGTGTGGAAGGACATGACAGTTCTGTGATGTGGGTCAGTGTGTGGAAGGACATGACAGTTCTGTGATGTGGGTCAGTGTGTGGAAGGACATGACAGTTCTGTGATGTGGGTCAGTGTGTGGAAGGATATGACAGTTCTGTGATGTGGGTCAGTGTGTGGAAGGATATGACAGTTCTGTGATGTGGAAGGATATGACAGTTCTGTGATGTGGGTCAGTGAGCGGAAGGATATGACAGTTCTGTGATGTGGAAGGATATGACAGTTCTGTGATGTGGAAGGATATGACAGTTCTGTGATGTGGGTCAGTGAGCGGAAGGATACTCTGTTTGACAACGTAGTACTTGACCCCAGCCAGGTTCTCCACGGCGATATCTATGCAACAGGCTATGAGTCCAGTCAAGAAGCCAATCAGACCACAGATCACCCACCGACTGATCTCCAAACACTTGAACCCCTGAGGACGAGAGGGGAGAGGAGATGGGGGGGGCATTAATGTCTCTCTGTCTCTCTGTCTCCCTGTCTCTCTGTCTGCCTGCCTATCTGTCTGTGTGGTGTGTGTGTGTGTGTGTGTGTGTGTGTAGAGGTTCTCTACTTACTAAGAAGCTCATCCGTCTCTCCTCCTCCAGAAACAGCTGATTCTCACTGTTGTCATAGTCCAGACTCTGAAACACACACACACACTTTTACACCATCTATACTGCTCATAGAGACGTGGTGACCCTGGGAGGACTTTGGACTCTTGATAAAAAGTACACCAACTAAACAAAAAACACATTTCATGTAAATATAGCGCTCGTTGTTTTTGGAAATCATTTGTTATGACAGACCCGGAACAACAATTAACATGATAAACATTGTGTTAAGTCTCATGTATAAAACGTTGATTAGCTACGTTGAACACCCTTCAGACCTGGTCCAAGGCCTCTGGAGACCCAAGGATTTACCTCATATTTGAGTGACAGCAGCTTCTCGTTGTGAGGGATCTCCTTGGGACAGCCCCTCACTGAGTCCTGAAGGAGGGAAGGATGCATTTGGTTAAGTATTAAAAACAACAAGGCCACGGGGGCCGTCTTCATCCCCTCTCCTTGTCTAGTCCCCTTCACATATCATCTGGAACACAGGATAGGTGAGAGCAGAGCCATACAGGAAGGACGTTAAGTTGGTCGTACTCCCTTATACATGTAGACAAGCAGAGGAAGACAAAAAGTATACTATTGAGACACAGCCCAAGTGTCCATGCAGAATAACACCATTATGGATCACTGCAGAATAACACCATTATGGATCATTGCAGAATAACACCATTATGGATCACTGCAGAATAACACCATTATGGATCATTGCAGAACAACACCATTATGGATCATTGCAGAACAACACCATTATGGATCATTGCAGAACAACACCATTATGGATCACTGCAGAACAACACCATTATGGATCACTGCAGAACAACACCATTATGGATCATTGCAGAACAACACCATTATGGATCACTGCAGAACAACACCATTATGGATCATTGCAGAACAACACCATTATGGATCATTGCAGAACAACACCATTATGGATCATTGCAGAACAACACCATTATGGATCATTGCAGAACAACACCATTATGGATCACTGCAGAACAACACCATTATGGATCATTGCAGAACAACACCATTATGGATCATTGCAGAACAACACCATTATGGATCATTGCAGAACAACACCATTATAGATCATTGCAGAACAACACCATTATGGATCATTGCAGAACAACACCATTATGGATCATTGCAGAACAACACCATTGTGGATCGCTGCAGAACAACACCATTATGGATCGCTGCAGAACATCACCATTATGAATCATTGCAGAACAACACCATTATGGATCATCGCAGAACAACACCATTATGGATCATCGCAGAACAACACCATTATGGATCATTGCAGAACACCACCATTATGGATCATTGCAGAACAACACCATTATGGATCATTGCAGAACAACACCATTATGGATCATTGCAGAACACCACCATTATGGATCATTGCAGAACAACACCATTATGGATCATTGCAGAACAACACCATTATGGATCATTGCAGAATAACACCATTATGGATCATTGCAGAACACCACCATTATGGATCATTGCAGAACAACACCATTATGGATCATTGCAGAACAACACCATTATGGATCATTGCAGAACAACACCATTATGGATCACTGCAGAATAACACCATTATGGATCATTGCAGAACAACACCATTATGGATCATCGCAGAACAACACCATTATGGATCATCGCAGAACAACACCATTATGGATCATTGCAGAATAACACCATTATGGATCATTGCAGAACAACACCATAATCATCAGATTCTTTCTGACCCTCAGGCTCACAACGTAAACAGGCAAATCCAAATCATCCTAACAGGAAAATCTATTCCCTGTATAGTGCACTACTGTAGACCCGTGTCCATAGTGCAGTGACCAAAAGCAGTGGCCTATATATAGGGGATAGTATGGTGTCATTTGCAGTGTTTTCCATGAGCGCCAGCCATCGTATAAATCGCACGGTTACTATTTATACTTCCTAATAAAAACTAGGCTACTTTTTATTTAAAAAGTGACTCGTCGGGATTTTGGCTCCACTTCCCCAAGAGTCAGATGTACTCATAGATACCCCTTTTAATATGTCTCTACATCCAGTATGAAGCAAGTTAGAGGAGCCAATGCTAACTATCATTAATGCAATGACTGGAAGTCTATAGGTACCTACTAGCATGCTAGCAGTTACCATAGATTTCCAGTCATTGTGCTAATGCTAGTTAGCAAGTTCCTTCAAACTGGACGCAGAGACATAAAAATGGTATCCACGTGTTCATCGGACTCTGGTGAAGTAGATGAAGGGCTTCCCGAAAGTATCTCTTTAAACCGTTCAATCGGCTAATCCTTCGAGCCCTCTCCCGTTAGACTGAATGACATGCATCTCCTAGAGATCTATTGATAGGGTAGGTGCCTGTCAGTCACAAAGCCAGCGATGACAGGGAAAACGCAGTCTGCGGTATGTCCCACCTTCAGGGTACAAGTTGTGTGAGCTGTGATTGGTCGCAGTCAAATGTCCTTACAACTAAAAAGGAGAGAGCATGTTGCTGGTGAATTTGCACGTCCCATGTAATGTGTGATAACGAGGAGTCTAAATCCACCACTTAACCTAATTATTGTTTTCGTTTTCCGGCACATTCATTTATTTTCTTTTGCGTGTTTCACATGACCAGACATGCAACGTTTTCGATCACAGCATAGTGAACTGCCTACAACTGAATAGCAAGCGGTGACTAGTTAATGAAAGGTGTTGCTCTCCCTGAATAAAGTCGATCTCCTACATTCCTTTGCCGTTCAGAAATCATGCAAGGTGGATGGATATGTGTCCATGGTACCGCATTGGGACAAATAAAAACCAAAGGATTTACCAGGTTTCCTTTCCTACCATGCCAGAGCTTTCCTACCATGCCAGAGCTCTCCTACCATGCCAGAGCTCTCCTACCATGCCAGAGCTCTCCTACCATGCCAGAGCTCTCCTACCATGCCAGAGCTCTCCCACCATGCCAGAGCTCTCCCACCATGCCAGAGCTTCCCTACCATGTCAGAGCTTTCCTACCATGTCAGAGCTCTCCTACCATGGCAGAGCTCTCCTACCATGGCAGAGCTTTCCTACCATGCCAGAGCTCTCCTACCATGGCAGAGCTCTCCTACCATGTCAGAGCTCTCCTACCATGCTAGAGCTCTCCTACCATGCCAGAGCTCTCCTACCATGTCAGAGCTCTCCTACCATGCCAGAGCTCTCCTACCATGTCAGAGCCCTCCTACCATGTCAGAGCCCTCCTACCATGCCAGAGCTCTCCTACCATGCCAGAGCTCTCCTACCATGCCAGAGCTCTCCTACCATGTCAGAGCTTCCCTACTAGCGCAAAAATAATATTGTGATATTGATATCGTCAAAAGTAATATCCCATCAAATCCCCCCCATCACTAGAATTCACACGTTTTCAATTAAAATGGTTTTTTATTGCATCTCTACACAATATCACAACACATTTTTTCAATCTGGGAGGTACACCCAATCTACACCCAACCTGGGAGGTACACACAATCTACACACAATCTGGGAGGTACAAACAATATGGGAGGTACACACAATCTACAACCAATCTGGGAGGTGCACACAATCTACAACCAATCTGGGAGGTGCACACAATCTACACCCAATCTGGGAGGTGCACACAATCTACACCCAATCTGGGAGGTACACACAATCTACAACCAATCTGGGAGGTGCACACAATCTACACACAATCTGGGAGGTACACACAATCTGGGAGGTACACACAAGTATTCCATCCTGTCGCTGTGTATTTCGGATGGAATCAAGTCATTAGAATGTACCAGTCCACTCAAATATATCTCCTTGGACAAAACATTTCAGAACCCAGGGGAGAAAGCTTCACCCCCCACCCCCCACTAGGAGAAGGACCAATCAGAATGACCGATAGATTAACAGAACAGGGCTGGGTTGCCAAACACAGGAATAGCTTGAAGTGGAACTAAAACTGGCCATGGATTTCCCACACTCGTGCTTTACAAAGCCCATGACTCAGACCGGCTGGCTGTTGGTTAGTCGTTTTATTCACTGTCAGATCATTTTGCAATGGTTAAATCCACGTTTTCAGACTGATAAATCAGGCTTCTGTTGATTACAGTCAGGCTTGTAGACCAGTGGATTACAGTCAGGCTTGTAGACCAGTGGATTACAGTCAGGCTTGTAGACCAGTGGATTACAGTCAGGCTTGTAGACCTGTTGCAGGGGATTACAGTCAGGCTTGTAGACCAGTGGATTACAGTCAGGCTTGTAGACCATTGGATTAGAGTCAGGCTTATAGACCTGCTGCAGTGGATTTACAGTCAGGCTTGTGGACCTGTTGCAGTGGATTACAGTCAGGCTTGTAGACCTGCTGCAGTGGATTTACAGTCAGGCTTGTAGACCTGTTGCAGTGGATTACAGTCAGGCTTGTAGACCTGCTGCAGTGGATTACAGTCAGGCTTGTAGACCTGTTGCAGTGGATTACAGTCAGGCTTGTAGACCTGCTGCAGTGGATTTACAGTCAGGCTTGTAGACCTGTTGCAGTGGATTACAGTCAGGCTTGTAGACCTGCTGCAGTGGATTACAGTCAGGCTTGTAGACCTGTTGCAGTGGATTACAGTCAGGCTTGTAGACCTGTTGCAGTGGATTACAGTCAGGCTTGTAGACCTGTTGCAGTGGATTACAGTCAGGCTTGTGGACCTGTTGCAGTGGATTACAGTCAGGCTTGTGGACCTGTTGCAGTGGATTACAGTCAGGCTTGTAGACCAGTGGATTACAGTCAGGCTTGTAGACCAGTGGATTACAGTCAGGCTTGTAGACCAGTGGATTACAGTCAGGCTTGTAGACCAGTGGATTACAGTCAGGCTTGTAGACCAGTGGATTACAGTCAGGCTTGTAGATCTGCTGCAGTGGATTACAGTCAGGCTTGTAGACCTGTTGCAGTGGATTACAGTCAGGCTTGTAGACCTGCTGCAGTGGATTACAGTCAGGCTTGTAGACCTGTTGCAGTGGATTACAGTCAGGCTTGTAGACCTGTTGCAGTGGATTACAGTCAGGCTTGTAGACCTGTTGCAGTGGATTACAGTCAGGCTTGTACACCTGTTGCAGTGGATTACAGTCAGGCTTGTAGACCAGTGGTTTACAGTCAGGCTTGTAGACCTGTTGCAGTGGATTACAGTCAGGCTTGTAGACCAGTGGATTACAGTCAGGCTTGTAGACCAGTGGTTTACAGTCAGGCTTGTAGACCAGTGGATTACAGTCAGGCTTGTAGACCAGTGGATTAGTCAGGCTTGTAGACCAGTGGATTACAGTCAGGCTTGTAGACCAGTGGATTACAGTCAGGCTTGTAGACCAGTGGATTACAGTCAGGCTTGTAGACCAGTGGATTACAGTCAGGCTTGTAGACCAGTGGATTACAGTCAGGCTTGTAGACCTGTTGCAGTGGATTACAGTCAGGCTTGTAGACCAGTGGATTACAGTCAGGCTTGTAGACCAGTGGATTACAGTCAGGCTTGTAGACCAGTGGATTACAGTCAGGCTTGTAGACCTGCTGCAGTGGATTACAGTCAGGTTTGTAGACCTGTTGCAGTGGATTACAGTCAGGCTTGTAGACCTGTTGCAGTGGATTACAGTCAGGCTTGTAGACCTGTTGCAGTGGATTACAGTCAGGCTTGTAGACCTGCTGCAGTGGATTACAGTCAGGCTTGTAGACCTGCAGCAGTGGATTACAGTCAGGCTTGTAGACCTGTTGCAGTGGATTACAGTCAGGCTTGTAGACCTGTTGCAGTGGATTACAGTCAGGCTTGTAGACCTGTTGCAGTGGATTACAGTCAGGCTTGTAGACCTGTTGCAGTGGATTACAGTCAGGCTTGTAGACCAGTGGATTACAGTCAGGCTTGTAGACCAGTGGTTTACAGTCAGGCTTATAGACCTGCTACAGTGGATTACAGTCAGGCTTGTAGACCAGTGGATTACAGTCAGGCTTGTAGACCTGTTACAGTGGATTACAGTCAGGTTTGTAGACCTGTGGATTACAGTCAGGCTTGTAGACCAGTGGTTTACAGTCAGGCTTGTAGACCAGTGGATTACAGTCAGGCTTGTAGACCAGTGGATTAGTCAGGCTTGTAGACCAGTGGATTACAGTCAGGCTTGTAGACCAGTGGATTACAGTCACGCTTGTAGACCAGTGGATTACAGTCAGGCTTGTAGATCAGTGGATTACAGTCAGGCTTGTAGACCAGTGGATTACAGTCAGGCTTGTAACCTGTTGCAGTGGATTACAGTCAGGCTTGTAGACCAGTGGATTACAGTCAGGCTTCTAGACCAGTGGATTACAGTCAGGCTTGTAGACCTGTTGCAGTGGATTACAGTCAGGCTTGTACACCTGTTGCAGTGGATTACAGTCAGGCTTGTAGACCAGTGGTTTACAGTCAGGCTTGTAGACCTGTTGCAGTGGATTACAGTCAGGCTTGTAGACCAGTGGATTACAGTCAGGCTTGTAGACCAGTGGTTTACAGTCAGGCTTGTAGACCAGTGGATTACAGTCAGGCTTGTAGACCAGTGGATTAGTCAGGCTTGTAGACCAGTGGATTACAGTCAGGCTTGTAGACCAGTGGATTACAGTCAGGCTTGTAGACCAGTGGATTACAGTCAGGCTTGTAGACCAGTGGATTACAGTCAGGCTTGTAGACCAGTGGATTACAGTCAGGCTTGTAGACCTGTTGCAGTGGATTACAGTCAGGCTTGTAGACCAGTGGATTACAGTCAGGCTTGTAGACCAGTGGATTACAGTCAGGCTTGTAGACCAGTGGATTACAGTCAGGCTTGTAGACCTGCTGCAGTGGATTACAGTCAGGTTTGTAGACCTGTTGCAGTGGATTACAGTCAGGCTTGTAGACCTGTTGCAGTGGATTACAGTCAGGCTTGTAGACCTGTTGCAGTGGATTACAGTCAGGCTTGTAGACCTGCTGCAGTGGATTACAGTCAGGCTTGTAGACCTGCAGCAGTGGATTACAGTCAGGCTTGTAGACCTGTTGCAGTGGATTACAGTCAGGCTTGTAGACCTGTTGCAGTGGATTACAGTCAGGCTTGTAGACCTGTTGCAGTGGATTACAGTCAGGCTTGTAGACCTGTTGCAGTGGATTACAGTCAGGCTTGTAGACCAGTGGATTACAGTCAGGCTTGTAGACCAGTGGTTTACAGTCAGGTTTATAGACCTGCTACAGTGGATTACAGTCAGGCTTGTAGACCAGTGGATTACAGTCAGGCTTGTAGACCTGTTACAGTGGATTACAGTCAGGTTTGTAGACCAGTGGTTTACAGTCAGGCTTGTAGACCAGTGGATTACAGTCAGGCTTGTAGACCAGTGGATTAGTCAGGCTTGTAGACCAGTGGATTACAGTCAGGCTTGTAGACCAGTGGATTACAGTCACGCTTGTAGACCAGTGGATTACAGTCAGGCTTGTAGATCAGTGGATTACAGTCAGGCTTGTAGACCAGTGGATTACAGTCAGGCTTGTAACCTGTTGCAGTGGATTACAGTCAGGCTTGTAGACCAGTGGATTACAGTCAGGCTTCTAGACCAGTGGATTACAGTCAGGCTTGTAGACCTGTTACAGTGGATTACAGTCAGGTTTGTAGACCTGTGGATTACAGTCAGGCTTGTAGACCAGTGGTTTACAGTCAGGCTTGTAGACCAGTGGATTACAGTCAGGCTTGTAGACCAGTGGATTAGTCAGGCTTGTAGACCAGTGGATTACAGTCAGGCTTGTAGACCAGTGGATTAGTCAGGCTTGTAGACCAGTGGATTAGTCAGGCTTGTAGACCAGTGGATTACAGTCAGGCTTGTAGACCAGTGGATTACAGTCAGGCTTGTAGATCAGTGGATTACAGTCAGGCTTGTAGACCAGTGGATTACAGTCAGGCTTGTAACCTGTTGCAGTGGATTACAGTCAGGTTTGTAGACCAGTGGATTACAGTCAGGCTTGTAGACCATTGGATTACAGTCAGGCTTGTAGACCTGCTGCAGTGGATTACAGTCACGCTTGTGGACCTGTTGCAGTGGATTACAGTCAGGCTTGTAGACCTGCTGCAGTGGATTACAGTCAGGCTTGTGGACCTGTTGCAGTGGATTACAGTCAGGCTTGTGGACCTGTTGCAGTGGATTACAGTCAGGCTTGTAGACCAGTGGATTACAGTCAGGCTTGTAGACCAGTGGATTACAGTCAGGCTTGTAGACCAGTGGATTACAGTCAGGCTTGTAGACCAGTGGATTACAGTCAGGCTTGTAGACCAGTGGATTACAGTCAGGCTTGTAGACCAGTGGATTACAGTCAGGCTTGTAGACCAGTGGATTACAGTCAGGCTTGTAGACCAGTGGTTTACAGTCAGGCTTGTAGACCTGCTACAGTGGATTACAGTCAGGCTTGTAGACCAGTGGATTACAGTCAGGCTTGTAGACCTGTTGCAGTGGATTACAGTCAGGTTTGTAGACCTGTGGATTACAGTCAGGCTTGTAGACCAGTGGTTTACAGTCAGGCTTGTAGACCAGTGGATTACAGTCAGGCTTGTAGACCAGTGGATTAGTCAGGCTTGTAGACCAGTGGATTACAGTCAGGCTTGTAGACCAGTGGATTACAGTCAGGCTTGTAGACCAGTGGATTACAGTCAGGCTTGTAGACCAGTGGATTACAGTCAGGCTTGTAGACCTGCTGCAGTGGATTACAGTCAGGTTTGTAGACCAGTGGATTACAGTCAGGCTTGTAGACCAGTGGATTACAGTCAGGCTTGTAGACCAGTGGATTACAGTCAGGTTTGTAGACCAGTGGATTACAGTCAGGTTTGTAGACCAGTGGATTACAGTCAGGCTTGTAGGAAGTATTAAGACCACACATTGTTCTATTTAGAGGCCGTGTTTATTAATAGACTAGCTAGATCCACAACTTGTTCCCCAGATTGTAGTAGGCCTGAAGCACTGTACTGGAATTATACTGTCACACTCAGCTGACCTTCATATATATATATATATATATATATATATATATATATAAATAAATAACTTATTTAGGAAAACAGCCCTGATGTTGGAAACAACCATCATTATGTTGTCATCCAGAGTCATGTATTTTCCAAGAAATTCCACATATTTTATATACAGCAGGTTTTGAAAAGGGACCAAAGAGTTTTGGTCTGCTTTGTGTTTTCATTTTTTGCCATGGCAAAATAAAAGAATACTACGATAACCTGGTATCGGCCCTAAAAGGTGTATTTCACTGAGTAGAGAAACAGTCAGACGCTTCTAAGTCTGTGAAGCTACGGGGGGGTCCGTCTGATCATCTGTGTCCCAACGCCTTCCATCGTCATGACTACGAGGACCTAGTTCTTTACTTGAATAAGGCGTCGCTTGGAAGGCGTTTCGACACAGATGATCAGACCAAACGCGCTCACGACACGCAGCTTAAAATATCAAAACAAACATTCATTTGGGGACAGGTCAGAAAAGCATTAAAACATGTATGGCAATTTTGCTAGTTAGCTTGCACTTGCTAGCTAATTTGTCCTATTTAGTTAGCTTGCACTTGCTAGCTAATTTGTCCTATTTAGTTAGCTTGCACTTGCTAGCTAATTTGTCCTATTTAGCTAGCTTGCTGTTGCTAGCTCATTTGTCCTGGGATATAAAACATTGAGTTGCTATTTTACCAGAAATGCACAAGGTCCTCTACTTCGACAATTAATCCACACATAAAAACGGCCAACCGAATCGTTTCTAGTCATCTCTCCTCCTTCCAAGCATTTTCATATTTGAACTTATATGGTGATCGGCATCTAAACTTTCATAATATTACCACGACGACCGGCAAAACAGTTCGTCTTTACCCACGTGGGTATAACCAATGAGGAGATGGCACGTGGGTACCTGGGAGTGGGAGAGGCAGGATTTCAGCACGATCTGCATCAGAAATAGGAATGAGCTCTATTTTAGCCCTTGGTGTCGCAGACACTCGTTAGCGCGGGCGAGCAGTGTAAACACAACAATAATTGAATAACATGGATTTCTACATTTATTTTGCGACGTGTCCGAACTGGTCAGCATGTTAGGCTGCAGCAGCTAGTTGGGTCAGAGTGTTAGGCTGCTGCAGCCAGTTGGGTCAGAGTGTTAGGCTGCTGCAGCCAGTTGGTCAGAGTGTTAGGCTGCTGCAGCCAGTTGGTCATAGTGTTAGGCTGCTGCAGCCAGTTGGGTCAGAGTGTTAGGCTGCTGCAGCCAGTTGGTCAGAGTGTTAGGCTGCTGCAGCCAGTTGGTCAGAGTGTTAGGCTGCTGCAGCCAGTTGGTCAGAGTGTTAGGCTGCAGCAGCCAGTTGGGTCAGAGTGTTAGGCTGCAGCAGCCAGTTGGGTCAGAGTGTTAGGCTGCTGCAGCCAGTTGGGTCAGAGTGTTTGACCCAACTGGCTACAGTCTGAGTGTTAGGCTGCAGCAGCCAGTTGGGTCAGAATGTTAGGCTGCAGCAGCCAGTTGGGTCAGAGTGTTAGGCTGCAGCAGCCAGTTGGGTCAGAGTGTTAGGCTGCAGCAGCCAGTTGGGTCAGAGTGTTAGGCTGCAGCCAGTTGGGTCAGAGTGTTAGGCTGCAGCAGCCAGTTGGGTCAGAGTGTTAGGCTGCAGCAGCCAGTTGGGTCAGAGTGTTAGGCTGCTGCAGTCAGTTGGGTCAGAGTGTTAGGCGGCTGCAGGAGCCAGTTGGGTCAGAGTGTTAGGCTGCAACCAGTTGAGTCTGAGTGTTAGGCTGTAGCCAGTTGGGTCAGAGTGTTAGGCTGCAGCAGCCAGTTGGGTCAGAGTGTTAGGCTGCAGCAGCCAGTTGGGTCAGAGTGTTAGGCTGCAGCAGCCAGTTGGGTCAGAGTGTTAGGCTGCAGCAGCCAGTTGGGTCAGAGTGTTAGGCTGCTGCAGCCAGGTGGGTCAGAGTGTTAGGCTGCTGCAGCCAGTTGGGTCAGAGTGTTAGGCTGCTGCAGCCAGTTGGGTCAGAGTGTTAGGCTGCTGCAGCCAGTTGGTCAGAGTGTTAGGCTGCTGCAGCCAGTTGGTCAGAGTGTTAGGCTGCTGCAGCCAGTTGGTCAGAGTGTTAGGCTGCTGCAGCCAGTTGGTCAGAGTGTTAGGCTGCAGCAGCCAGTTGGGTCAGAGTGTTAGGCTGCAGCAGCCAGTTGGGTCAGAGTGTTAGGCTGCTGCAGCCAGTTGGGTCAGAGTGTTTGACCCAACTGGCTACAGTCTGAGTGTTAGGCTGCAGCAGCCAGTTGGGTCAGAATGTTAGGCTGCAGCAGCCAGTTGGGTCAGAGTGTTAGGCTGCAGCAGCCAGTTGGGTCAGAGTGTTAAGCTGCAGCCAGTTGGGTCAGAGTGTTAGGCTGCAGCAGCCAGTTGGGTCAGAGTGTTAGGCTGCAGCAGCCAGTTGGGTCAGAGTGTTAGGCTGCTGCAGTCAGTTGGGTCAGAGTGTTAGGCGGCTGCAGGAGCCAGTTGGGTCAGAGTGTTAGGCTGCAACCAGTTGAGTCTGAGTGTTAGGCTGTAGCCAGTTGGGTCAGAGTGTTAGGCTGCAGCAGCCAGTTGGGTCAGAGTGTTAGGCTGCAGCAGCCAGTTGGGTCAGAGTGTTAGGCTGCAGCAGCCAGTTGGGTCAGAGTGTTAGGCTGCAGCAGCCAGTTGGGTCAGAGTGTTAGGCTGCAGCAGCCAGTTGGGTCAGAGTGTTAGGCTGTAGCAGCCAGTTGGGTCAGAGTGTTAGGCTGTAGCCAGTTGGGTCAGAGTGTTAGGCTGTAGCCAGTTGGGTCAGAGTGTTAGGCTGCTGCAGCCAGTTGGGTCAGAGTGTTAGGCTAGACGAGATGTCACATTGATAGAAAGCTGAACGTTACCTCGTCTGACGTCATATCCTCCTCCAGATCCACCGTGCTCAGTCTGCCTATGTGAAACATACCACCTTCCCCGGACAACTACGGACCAAACACATGACCCAGCGCAGAGAATTAGAAACATATTTTATAGGTTTCTTCAATGTAAACATGTAGGCCTAGCTAACATTTAGCATCACTAAGTTAACATGTGTTATATCTGTGGAAAAAAGTACAGTTGAAGTTGGAAGTTTACATACACTAACGTTGGAATCATTAAAACTCGTTTTTCAACCACTTGTTAACAAACTATAGTTTTGGCAAGTTGGTTAGGACATCTACTTTGTGCATGACAAGTAATTTGTTCAACAATTGTTTACAGACAGATGATTTCACTTAATCACAATTCCAGTGGGTCAGAAGTTTACATACACTAAGGTGGCTGTGCCTTTAAAAAGCTTGGAAAATTCCAGAAAATAATGTCATGGCTTTAGAAGCTTCCGATAGGATAATTGACATAATTTGTGCTCAGTTATCATTTATTAATATTCAGTAGTACTAACAGCTCAGTTATCATGTGTTAACATTCAATAGTACTAACAGCTCAGTTATCATGTATTAACATTCAGTAGTCAGTAGTACTAACAGCTCAGTTATCATGTATTAACATTCAGTAGT
Organism: Oncorhynchus mykiss; assembly: GCF_057628025.1. NCBI lineage: Eukaryota > Metazoa > Chordata > Actinopteri > Salmoniformes > Salmonidae > Oncorhynchus > Oncorhynchus mykiss. The sequence continues at coordinate 79,266,916 of NC_143034.1, read as the reverse complement.
CAGTAGTACTAACAGCTCAGTTATCATGTATTAACATTCAGTAGTACTAACAGCTCAGTTATCATGTATTAACATTCAATAGTCAGTAGTACTAACAGCTCAGTTATCATGTATAATTCCTGTGTAATTGAAGTAACACGTATTAACATCTAGAAGTAATTTGTACTAACTCAAGTGAACATGTTTGCTTTAATGCCGGTGTAACATGCATTAAGCGGTACTAACTCAAGTCATAATGCCTGTGTAACTTACATAACATGCATTAAGCGGTACTAACTCAAGTCATAATGCCTGTGTAATTTACGTAACATGCATTAAGCGGTATTAACTCAAGTCATAATGCCGGTGTAATTTACGTAATATGCATTAAGCGGTATTAACTCAAGTCATAATGCCGGTGTAATTTACGTAATATGCATTAAGCGGTACTAACTCAAGTCATAATGCCGGTGTAATTTACGTAACATGCATTAAGCGGTACTAACTCAATTCATAATGCCGGTGTAATTTACGTAACATGCATTAAGCGGTATTAACTCAAGTCATAATGCCTGTGTAATTTACATAACATGCATTAAGCGGTACTAACTCAAGTCATAATGCCTGTGTAATTTACGTAATATGCATTAAGCGGTACTAACTCAAGTCATAATGCCTGTGTAATTTACGTAACATGCATTAAGCGGTACTAACTCAAGTCATAATGCCGGTGTAATTTACGTAACATGCATTAAGCGGTACTAACTCAATTCATAATGCCGGTGTAATTTACGTAACATGCATTAAGCGGTATTAACTCAAGTCATAATGCCTGTGTAATTTACGTAACATGCATTAAGCGGTACTAACTCAAGTCATAATGCCTGTGTAATTTACGTAACATGCATTAAGCGGTACTAACTCAAGTCATAATGCCTGTGTAATTTACGTAACATGCATTAAGCGGTACTAACTCAAGTCATAATGCCTGTGTAATTTACGTAACATGCATTAAGCGGTACTAACTCAAGTCATAATGCCTGTGTAACTTAATAGGAAGTGGTGAATGACGTAACGAGCAGAATCTACAGGCTTAATTTAAGGCTGATTCCCTGATTACTTTAATAGTCGGAGTTCAGTGTTTGTTATTAACTTAATAAGGTTCTATTCTGAAACTCTGGTTTGAAGATTACTTTTTTTTCTGTAGCTATTCTTCTTAGGTCTGCCAGTCTTTGGCATATTGTTAAAATGGGCATCGATTTGTTTAAACTTCTAAAAACGTGCTTGTCTGAAAAGCATCCTCCAACTCCATCCTGTGACGTTTGCATGTTGTTGTTGTTGTTGTTGTTAGCAGCATTTGCAAACGCCTGCACGCAACAAACCACAAACGGGGCACTCGTTTTTTTTTTTTTTTTACATTAATCTCATAGCAAAACATAACATAATGTTTTACTCTTCGAAAACATCATGGATACCTAGCTGGCACATAGCGGCAGCGTTAGACAGTTCTGCTTGTGGTCGCTAGTTTAGCATGCTAGCCCTACCTGTCTGGTGTACCGGACTTCTTCGGAGCCGTTGAGAAGTGGGGTTCTCTCGCCGCCACCGGACTCGTCACCCCGGCTCGACCACGACACTTTCTTCGTGATATTGGCCATGTTTACTCGCGGTAGTTCTCCACTCTCACAATCAGTGAGATAGTTTTTATTTTGCAGTTGTGTCTGGTTAACCACCTCTCATTCTAGCTTCCTATGGGAGGATCTCAATGAGTTCCGCCTCGCGTCCTCTCTCCTCGTCTCCTTCTGAAAACCCATTGGAGGAGAAATCCAGAGGTCCCGCCCCTCTGACCATCTTCTCCAATGGGATTTGAAAAGGAGATAAGGAGAGATGAGTGAGGAATGTAAAGAGGGAACTTTTAGATATTCCACATGACTAAAATCATAAGCGAACTCGTGATGGTTTCTACCGGTGGCACACAGGGTCAAACATAACTGTTATTCGCATGGATTTCTGGGAAGTGTAGTTCTCTAACTGACAGCTCAGACCAAAAACAGAGAGGAAGACGCATTTTTGCCATTATTTTACAGCGTAAGAGCCAGGCAATGATATCGATGTCATATTATGAAGACCTGATGGTTTACATGTTGGTGATTAATTATTGAGTAATCTAGGTATTTGTAGCAGTCTTTACATCAAGGACCTTGGAAATTGAAATAGTTGAAGTAGGCTACAGAAAAAAACGATGTTTTTCCCTCTCAAGTGAAATAATATACTGACAAGACGAAACCATGCATAACAAAGACATACAAACAAATTCAAACGAACTGAGTGAATCAATGTTCATAGATAAAGGGTCATTTGTCTCGTGAATGATGACTGTTATATATCCAGTAGAGTGGAGAGCAGCTCCAACTGACATAATCTTGATTTATTAGCATGATAATAACCGACATTAGATATCAGTTGGTCAACTAGCCGCTAGTCTTTTGACTTTATAACAGAACAATCTGAACAATCTGCCTCTCTCTCTCTGTCTGTCTGTCCCTCTGTCCCTGTCGGTCTGTCCCTCTGTCCCTGTCTGTCTGTCCCTGTTTGTCTGTCTGTCCCTCTGTCCCTGTCTGTCTGCCTCTGTATGTCTGTCTGTCTAAGTCTGTACCTGTCTGTCAGTAAGTCTGTCTCTCTCTCTGTCTAAGTCTGTATCTGTCTGTAAGTCTGTCTCTCTCTCTGTCTAAGTCTGTACCTGTCTGTCTGTCTGTAAGTCTGTCTCTCTGTCTGTTGCTGGGTAACAATATATATGATGTGAAATAGTCTTTGTTTAGCCATATAACAACATTGCTTTAAGTAATAATTGATGGCTTTCATTCACATGCATCATTTTGAAGTGTTCCTCTTTTAACCCAGGTCCACATCCAGTCCGAAGGGCAGTTCTGCCGGTCTTCATTCTCCCTGGAAGTTAATTGATTGATATTAAAACATTTAGACAGCTGAATCCCAAGTCAAACCCCTCCAGGCTGGTTGTTGTTATTTGTTATTATTTATTTTTAATTGATGCACAATTAAAACCTAGACAACCAGGTGAGGGGAAATCAATTACCTTAATTGATCAATCAAGTACAGAGGAGTAAAAACCAGCCCCACTCTGCCCTAAAGGACCGCACCGTAGATCTAGGAGTGCCTATAGGGAAGAGGGATGAGGGACGAGGGACGAGGGATGAGGGACGAGGGGTGAGGGACGAGGGATGAGGGACGAGGGATGAGGGATGAGGGACGAGGGATGAGGGATGAGGGACGAGGGACGAGGGGTTAGGGTCGGTTTGGAATCAGACGTCTCAGCTACAGTGTTCCAGGCACTCGCAGGCTACCTGCTGCACCTCCCCATGAACTCTGTCAACGTCCCCCAACTCGAGCACCACCCCCCGGGGTACCCCCCTCCCCATAGCCACCCCTGTCACCTCCCCAGGACTCAACACCCTGTCCCACACGGTGAACCCCGCCAGGCGCCCCACGAACCCCTCGGTGGGATCAAACCCTCCCCCCTGGCTGTCCTGCTCTGCTCCCAGCACCACTATCCCCCCTCCCGGCACCTCGTAACCCTTCCTGAACCGTGACCCTGCGGAGGTCAGGCGCCGGTCGGTGTAGTGCCAGAATCGTCCCTGGATAGAGGACCAGAGGACACAGAGGTGGTGCCAGCACCCGTCCAGCACAGAGTCCACAGGGAGCTCACGGTACGCAGGGTCTCCCACCACAAAGTCCAGGGTTGCTCGGCTGGGGGTGGAGAAAGAGGAGGAGGAGGAGTTGCGTCCGTATAGGACTAGTTTGTTGTCGTTGTCTTCCGTGGCGTAAGAGAGGAGCGTTCCTACGTACCCGACGTCGACGCGGAGCCACAGGCACACGGAGAGTTCTGGAAGAGCAGGGAAGCTCCGGGAGAAGGTGACGTGGTTCTCAGAGGAAGCTGACGGGAACAGGAGCATGGAGTCCACGTTACAGACTGGAGGAGAGAAAACAGAGAGACAAGATAGTCAGGGAGTACTGGAACAAAAAACACTGCAATCAGACCTGGGATAACTCTAGTTGTAACTACTCGTTGTGACATCAGACCTGGGATAACTCTAGTTGTAACTACTCGTTGTGACATCAGACCTGGGATAACTCTAGTTGTAACTACTCGTTGTGACATCAGACCTGGGATAACTCTAGTTGTAACTACTCGTTGTGACATCAGACCTGGGATAACTCTAGTTGTAACTACTTGTTGTGAAGTCAGACCTGGGATAACTCTAGTTGTGACGTCAGACCTGGGATAACTCTAGTTGTAACTACTCGTTGTGACATCAGACCTGGGATAACTCTAGTCGTAACTACTCATTGTGACATCAGACCTGGGATAACTCTAGTTGTGACATCAGACCTGGGATAACTCTAGTTGTGACATCAGACCTGGGATAACTCTAGTTGTAACTACTTGTTGTGACATCAGACCTGGGATAACTCTAGTTGTAACTACTCGTTGTGAAGTCAGACCTGGGATAACTCTAGTTGTAACTACTCGTTGTGACATCAGACCTGGGATAACTCTAGTTGTGACTACTCGTTGTGACATCAGACCTAGGATAACTCTAGTTGTAACTACTCGTTGTGACATCAGACCTGGGATAACTCTAGTTGTGACATCAGACCTGGGATAACTCTAGTTGTAACTACTCGTTGTGACATCAGACCTGGGATAACTCTAGTTGTGACATCAGACCCGGGATAACTCTAGTTGTAACTACTCGTTGTGACATCAGACCTGGGATAACTCTAGTTGTAACTACTCGTTGTGAAGTCAGACCTGGGATAACTCTAGTTGTAACTACTCGTTGTGACATCAGACCTGGGATAACTCTAGTTGTAACTACTCGTGGTGACATCAGACCTGGGATAACTCTAGTTGTAACTACTCGTTGTGACATCAGACCTGGGATAACTCTAGTTGTAACTACTCGTTTTGAAGTCAGACCTGGGATAACTCTAGTTGTAACTACTCGTGGTGACATCAGACCTGGGATAACTCTAGTTGTGACATCAGACCTGGGATAACTCTAGTTGTAACTACTCGTTGTGAAGTCAGACCTGGGATAACTCTAGTTGTAACTACTCGTTGTGACATCAGACCTGGGATAACTCCTTTTCAGAGGGAACAATTGGACTAAAACTCTTTTAATACAGATCCCAAAAAATTGCTACTTTTTAAAACTATTTGAAAACAGATCCCAAAAATTGACTACTTTTTAAAACTATTTAATACAGATCCCCACCGGGGTTATTATTTGACCCTGTTGGTCATCTATGAACGTTTGAACATCTTGAAGAACAATCTGGTGTTAATGGCCATATAGTATTATAATCTCCACCCAGCACAGCTAGAAGAGGACTGTTCACCCCTCAGAGCCTGGTTCCTCTCTACCCAGTACAGCTAGAAGAGGACTGGCCACCCCTCAGAGCCTGGTTCCTCTCTACCCAGTACAGCTAGAAGAGGACTGGCCACCCCTCAGAGCCTGGTTCCTCTCTACCCAGTACAGCCAGAAGAGGACTGGTCACCCCTCAGAGCCTGGTTCCTCTCTACCCAGTACAGCCAGAAGAGGACTGGCCACCCCTCAGAGCCTGGTTCCTCTCTACCCAGTACAGCCAGAAGAGGACTGTCCACCCCTCAGAGCCTGGTTCCTCTCTACCCAGTACAGCCAGAAGAGGACTGGCCACCCCTCAGAGCCTGGTTCCTCTCTACCCAGTACAGCCAGAAGAGGACTGGCCACCCCTCAGAGCCTGGTTCCTCTCTACCCAGTACAGCCAGTAGAGGACTGGTCACCCCTCAGAGCCTGGTTCCTCTCTACCCAGTATAGCCAGAAGAGGACTGGCCACCCCTCAGAGCCTGGTTCCTCTCTACCCAGTACAGCCAGAAGAGGACTGGTCACCCCTCAGAGCCTGGTTCCTCTCTACCCAGTACAGCCAGAAGAGGACTGGCCACCCCTCAGAGCCTGGTTCCTCTCTACCCAGTACAGCCAGAAGAGGACTGGTCACCCCTCAGAGCCTGGTTCCTCTCTACCCAGTACAGCCAGTAGAGGACTGGTCACCCCTCAGAGCCTGGTTCATCTCTACCCAGTACAGCCAGTAGAGGACTGGCCACCCCTCAGAGCCTGGTTCCTCTCTACCCAGTACAGCCAGAAGAGGACTGGCCACCCCTCAGAGCCTGGTTCCTCTCTACCCAGTACAGCCAGAAGAGGACTGGTCACCCCTCAGAGCCTGGTTCCTCTCTACCCAGTACAGCCAGAAGAGGCCTGGTCACCCCTCAGAGCCTGGTTCCTCTCCAGGTTTCTTCCTAGGTTCCTGCCTTTCTAGGGAGTTTTTCCTAGCCACCGTGCTTCTACACCTGCATTGCTTGCTGTTTGGGGTTTTAGGCTGGGTTTCTGTACAGCACTTTGTGACATCTGCTGATGTAAAAAGGGCTTCATAAATACATTTGATTGGCTTCATAAATACATTTGATATCTTCCTACCTTCTGCTGTTACGACTATCCCCTCATATGGATGTGAGGAGGAGGGAGAGAGAGAGAGCGAGAGAGAGAGAGAGAGAAGGAGAGGGAATGAGAGAAAGAGATCCGGGGATATGAGCAGGAGGATATGAGGGGATAGTCATAACAGCAGGAGGTAGGAAGTTATGAGGGGACAACAACTAGACTATCCCCTACAACTAGACTATCCCCTTTCTCTCTTTCTATCTCCTCCCCTCTCTCTCCCTCCCTCCTCCTCACATCCATATGAGGGGACAACAACTAGACTATCCCCTACAACTAGACTATCCCCTTTCTCTCTTTCTATCTCATTCTCTCTCTCCCCCTCCTCCTCACATCCATATGAGGGGACAACAACTAGACTATCCCCTACAACTAGACTATCCCCTTTCTCTCTTTCTATCTCATTCTCTCTCTCTCTCCCTCCTCCTCACATCCACAGGTCAGGACAATGTAGTAAAAGCAGACAGTAAATCATGAAGCCTGGGGTTCTGGCCGGAGAACAGGACTGGCTGGATGGGGGTTCTGGCCGGAGAACAGGACTGGCTGGATGGGGGTTCTGGTTCTGATAGGGAATATAGGTAGGAAACAGACTGGTACCCAGGAGAACAGGACTGTCAGTGTAACAGCTTTATTCTCAGTCATGTTTTATAGGTCAAACACACCATGATGACGGACAGCTAAAAGCAGACTGGGACTCAGGCTATAGGAAGGAAACAGACTGGTACCCAGGCTATAGGAAGGAAACAGACTGGTACCCAGGCTATAGGAAGGAAACAGACTGGTACCCAGGCTATAGGAAGGAAACAGACTGGTACCCAGGCTATAGGAAGGAAACAGACTGGTACCCAGGCTATAGGAAGGAAACAGACTGGTACCCAGGATATAGGGAGGAAACAGACTGGTACACAGGCTATAGGTAGGAAACAGACTGGTACCCAGGCTATAGGAAGGAAACAGACTGGTACTCAGGCTATAGGAAGGAAACAGACTGGTACCCAGGCTATAGGAAGAGGTGGGACCATCTAATCCCAGTCTTGGACTGTTTCTGCATTCAACAACAGCAAATGAGGAAGCTATAGGAAGGCTATAGAAACAGATTGGTACCCAGGCTATAGGAAGGAAACAGACTGGTACCCAGGCTATTGGAAGGCTATAGAAATAGACTGGTAGCCAGGCTATAGGAAGGCTATAGAAACAGACTGGTACCCAGGCTATAGGAAGGAAACAAACTGGTACCCAGGCTATAGGAAGGCTATAGAAACAGATGGTCCAAACTCACTGAGACTATATCCTGTATCTATCAACACGTAACTCTCTCTCTCTCTCTCTCTCTCTCTCTCTCTCTCTCTCTCTCTCTCTCTCTCTCTCTCTCTCTCAATCTCTCTCTCTCTCTCTCTCTCTCTCTCTCTCTCTCTCTCTCTCTCTCTCTCTCTCTCTCTCTCGCTCTCATCTGTTTATCTATTTAGAGAGCAGAGGACCTTGTAGTCCCAAGGTGGGGCAAATGTAATGGTTCAACTCCCCTTTCCCTCCAAACTGAATGGAAAAACACAACAAGGCCTTTATCAGATGTGTGTGTGTGTGTGTGTGTGTGTGTGTGTGTGTGTCTGTCTTTCTGGTCTCTCGTGGCTCAGCAGATGTTGTTTCTGGATGTAAAACACATACAGTGCATTGTGAAAGTTTTCTTATGTTACGGCCTTATTCTAAAATGGATTCAATTAATTATTTTCCTCATCAATATACACACAATACCCCATGATGACATCACAATACCCCGTAATGACATCACAATACCCCATAATGACATCACAATACCCCGTAATGACATCACAATACCCCATAATGACAAAGTGAAAAACAGGTTTTTAGAAATGTTTGCATGTCCATTGGTGGTGTGAGTACCCGTGCTGTGTTGGTTTGGCATGTCCGTTGGTCGTGTGAGTACCCGTGCCGTGTTGGTTTGGCTTTCGTGCCACTTGTGTTGTGCACAGATGATTACGGGTCTCGTCCCGTGTATTGGTACTCCTGTATTGGTACTCCTGTATTGGTACTCCTCACTCTTTTGTTTGGGTTTCTACCCTGTATTTTGTATTCGTGTTTGTTTGGCCTTCATGTCTTTACACGGCACACTGTAATTTGGGTCAATAAAAAAAAACTATTACGCATTCCTGCGCCTGTCTCCCATTCCGTCATACCAGCGTGACAATAAGTATTCAGACCCTTTGCTATGAGACGCGAAATTGAGCTCAGGTACATCCTGTTTCCATTGATCATCATTGAGATGTTTCTACAATTTGATTGGAGTCCACCTGTGGTAAATTCAGTGATTTGGAAAGGCACACACCTGTCTATACAAGGTCCCACAGTTGACAGGGCATGTCAGAGCAAAAACCAAGCCATGAGGTCGAAGGAATTGTCCATAGAACTCCGAGACAGGACTGTGTCGAGACACAGATCTGGGGAAGGGTAAAAAATATATATATACTGCAGCATTGAAGGTCCCCAAGAACACAGTGGCCTCCATCATTCTCAAATGGAAGAAGTTTGGAACCACCAAGACTCTTCCTAGGGCTGGCCGCCCAGCCAAACTGAGCAATCGGTGGAGAAGGGCCTTGGTCAGGGAGGTGACCAAGAACCCGATGGTCACTCTGACAGAGCTCCAGAGTTCCTCTGTGGAGATGGCAGAACTTTCCAGAAGAACAACAACCTACTCCACCAATCAGGCCTTTATGGTAGGGTGGTGGCCAGACAGAAGCCACTCCTTAGGAGTTTGTCAAAACGCACCTAAAGACTTGCAGACAATGAGAAACAAGATTCTCTGGTCTGATGAAACCAAGATTGAACAAGATTCTTTGGCCTGAATGCCAAGCATCACATCTGGAGGAAACCTGGCACCCTCCCTATGCTGTGGGGATGATTTTCAGCGGCAGGGACTGGGAGACTAGTCAAGATCGAGGGAAAGGTGAACGGAGCAAAGTACACAGAGATCCATGATGAAAACCTGCTCCAGAGAACTCAGGACCTCAGACTGGGGTGAAGGTTCAACTTCCAACAGGACAATGACCCTAAGCACACAGCCAAGACAACGCAGGAGTGGCTTCGGGACAAGTCTTTCTGAATGTCCTTGAGTGGCCCAGCCAGAGCCCGGACTTGAACCCAATCGAACATCTCTGGAGAGTCGTGAAAATAGCTGTGCAGCGAAGCAACGCTCCCCATCCAACCTGAGAGAGCTTGAAAGGAGCTGCAGAGAAGAATGGGAGAAACTCCCCAAATACAGGTGTGCCAAGCTTGTAGCATCATACCCAAGAAGACTCAAGGCTGTAATTGCTGTCAAAGGTGCTTCAACAAAGTACTGAGTAAAGGGTCTGAATACTTATTTAAATGTGATATTTCCGTTTTTTGTTTGCAAAAATGTCTAACTATTCTATGGGATGCTATGTAATGTCACACCACATTACACCTCTCTATGGGATACTATGTAATGTCACACCACATTATATCTCATTATGGGATACTATGTAATGTCACACCACATTACACCTCTCTATGGGATACTATGTAATGTCACACCACATTACACCTCTCTATGGGATGCTATGTAATGTCACATCACATTATACCTCTCTATGGGATGCTATGTAATGTCACATCACATTATACCTCTCTATGGGATGCTATGTAATGTCACACCACATTACACCTCTCTATGGGATGCTATGTAATGTCACATCACATTATACCTCTCTATGGGATGCTATGTAATGTCACATCACATTATACCTCTCTATGGGATGCTATGTAATGTCACATCACATTACACCTCTCTATGGGATGCTATGTAATGTCACATCACATTATACCTCTCTATGGGAAGCTATGTAATGTCACATCACATTATACCTCTCTATGGGATGCTATGTAATGTCACACCACATTATACCTCTCTATGGGATACTATGTGATGTCACACCACATTATACCTCTCTATGGGATACTATGTGATGTCACACCACATTACACCTCATTATGGGATACTATGTGATGTCACACCACATTACACCTCATTATGGGATACTATGTAATGTCACACCACATTACACCTCATTATGGGATACTATGTAATGTCACACCACATTACACCTCATTATGGGATACTATGTGATGTCACACCACATTACACCTCATTATGGGATACTATGTGACGTCACACCACATTACACCTCATTATGGGATACTATGTAATGTCACACCACATTATACCTCTCTATGGGATACTATTGTGATGTCACACCACATGACACCTCTCTATGGGATACTATGTGAAGTTACACCACATTACACCTCATTATGGGATACTATGTAATGTCACACCACATTACACCTCATTATGGGATACTATGTAATGTCACACTACATTACACCTCATTATGGGATACTATGTGACGTCACACCACATTACACCTCTCTATTTTATAGTTCTTTAATTGGCATTATATCAATGGATGCTGTGTTGTGTTGCTGACAGAGGGTTCCAGAAATCCCCGTTTGAAGATTCCTGGAACCACAATGGAACAAGCAGGACATCCGGAATCTTTCAGCCAGAAATGATGGAAAACCTGGGAATTCTGGTAAAGTTACTGGAGTTTTGCTTTCCTGTTATTGGCACCTGACAGAGGTTGATCTGAAGGTACTTACTGGTAGCTTCTCTCCTGGGGATGTGCTGCAGAGGGATCTTGTGTCTCACTGGAAGCTGGAGAAGGTTCTGGATTTGTGATTCCTCTCCTTTCATTTCCTCCTCTTCCTTCCTCCTCTCTGTCTGCTCTTCCTCTTCCTTCCTCCTCTCTGTCCGCTCTTCCTCTTCCTTCCTCCTCTCTGTCCGCTCTTCCTCTCCTCTCCTCCTCTCTGTCCGCTCTTCCTCTCCCCTCCTCATCTCTGTCTGCGTCACTTCACTCCTCCTCCACACCTCATCCCCCCTCCTCCTCTCCATCTCTCCCTCCTCTCTCGTTTCCTCCACAGACTGTGGTTTTGGCCCCTGTTGAGGAAGACCAGGCCGGGGGCTCTCCTGTCCTCTCTCCCCCAGCCTCTTCCTCTCCTCCTGGGACTGAGAAGGAGGCTGTGTGGGGTGGGGAGGTGGAGCCTGTAGTCTTGTCCTCATCCTCCTTTCTTTTGTGTGTTTTGGCTGGGAATGGGGTTGGGGATGGGGCTGAGAGTAGGGCTGAGGCTGAATGTTAGCCTGAGGCTGGGGCTGGTAATATGTCTGGGTGTCCTGTCTTGGGCTCTGTCCTCTGGAGGCCTGGGTCCTCCGTGGGGGTGCTGTGTCCTGGGGGGTGAGGTTGGAGGTGAGGGTGTTTCCTGTCCTTTCTGATCCCCTGGAAGAGATTACATTCCCCTGTAAAAGCTCCCCCAGCCTCAATTCGAGCCGGCTCATCCGGAGATCTTGCTCCCTCAGGGACTCCTGGAGACCTCTCAGCCCGACCAGAAGCTCCTCTCGCTGGGCCTCCAGGGAGTCGAGTCGCCCCTCCTGGCTGTGGAGCTCCAGGGTGAGGCTGGAGAGAGACTCTTCCTGCTCCTGACTCAGTCTCTGGGTCTGCCTGCTGCCCTGTGGAGAGGAGAGGAGAGGAGAGGAGAGGAGAGGAGAGGAGAGGAGAGGAGAGGAGAGGAGAGGAGGGGAGAGGAGAGGAGAGGAGACGAGAGGAGAGGAGAGGAGAGGAGAGGAGAGGAGGGGAGGGGAGGGGAGGGGAGAGGAGGGGAGGGGAGGGGAGAGGAGAGGAGAGGAGAGGAGAGGAGAGGAGAGGAGAGGAGAGGAGAGGAGAGGTGAGGAGAGGAGAGGAGAGGTGAGGAGAGGAGAGGAGAGGAGAGGAGGGGAGGGGAGGGGAGGGGAGGGGAGAGGAGAGGAGAGGAGAGGAGAGGAGAGGAGAGGTGAGGAGAGGAGAGGAGAGGAGAGGAGAGGAGAGGAGAGGAGAGGAGGGGAGGGGAGGGGAGGGGAGAGGAGAGGAGAGGAGAGGAGAGGAGAGGTGAGGAGAGGAGAGGAGAGGAGAGGAGAGGAGAGGAGAGGAGAGGAGAGGGCATTATATTGGCATTATATTATTCACTAGGGAAGAGTGAGATATTTCTATCTGGGCAGGGTCATCTTAACTCGATCCTGGGAACTCGATCCTGGGAACCTCATTGGCTGCACGTTTTGGTTTTTTTCACGAGCACTACACAAATAACCAACTTTGAATCAGCTGTGTAGTGCTAGGGCAGAAACTGACATGACATTCCAGGGAGGCCCCAGGACTGACTTTGGGTGGCCCTGCCTCAGTGTTTCCCAAACTGCCCCTGTCTGTAGCTTAGAGTACCTGTCCCTGTCTGTAGCTTAGAGTACCTGTCCCTGTCTGTTGATTAGAGTACCTGTCCCTGTCTGTTGTTAATTAGAGTACCTGTCCCTGTCTGTTGTTGATTAGAGTACCTGTCCCTGTCTGTTGTTAATTAGAGTACCTGTCCTTGTCTGTTGTTGATTAGAGTACCTGTCCCTGTCTGTTGTTGATTAGAGTACCTGTCCCTGTCTGTAGCTTAGAGTACCTGTCCCTGTCTGTTGTTGCTTAGAGTACCTGTCCCTGTCTGTTGTTAATTAGAGTACCTGTCCCTGTCTGTTGTTGATTAGAGTACCTGTCCCTGTCTGTTGTTGATTAGAGTACCTGTCCCTGTCTGTAGCTTAGAGTACCTGTCCCTGTCTGTTGTTGCTTAGAATACCTGTCCCTGTCTGTTGTTGATTAGAGTACCTGTCCCTGTCTGTTGTTGATTAGAGTACCTGTCCCTGTCTGTAGCTTAGAGTACCTGTCCCTGTCTGTTGTTGATTAGAGTACCTGTCCCTGTCTGTTGTTGATTAGAGTACCTGTCCCTGTCTGTAGCTTAGAGTACCTGTCCCTGTCTGTTGTTGCTTAGAGTACCTGTCCCTGTCCCTGTCTGTTGTTGCGTAGAGTACCTGTCCCTGTCTGTTGTTAATTAGAGTACCTGTCCCTGTCTGTTGCTTAGAGTACCTGTCCCTGTCTGTTGTAGCTTAGAGTACCTGTCCCTGTCTGTTGTTGCCTAGAGTACCTGTCCCTGTCAGTTGTTGCTTAGAGTACCTGTCCCTGTCTGTTGTTGCTTAGAGTACCTGTCCCTGTCTGTTGCTTAGAGTACCTGTCCCTGTCTGTTGTTAATTAGAGTACCTGTCCCTGTCTGTTGTTAATTAGAGTACCTGTCCCTGTCAGTTGTTGCTTAGAGTACCTGTCCCTGTCTGTGTCTCAGTCCTCTCTCCAGCGAGGCCAGTCTTCCCTCCATCCTCTTGTTCTTCTTCTGTAGTTTACTGCTCTGGTCTTTCAGGACGTCCAGCTCCTGTTTTTTTGGGGGTAAGATTTTTTATGTTTCCCCCCCCACAAAAACAAAACAGGACAGAAACAAGATAAAACAATGACAGGGCCCAAACTAAAACGAAATATAAGCATAACAATAATTTTTACGTAATAGTATAACATAAATATAAATATATATTTATATATTTTAATATAAAATATAACATAATATTACATTAATAATAATATAACTAAAAATGATATAAACAGTAACCTGTGTGGTGGTGTCTCTGAGTTGTGTTAGTTCCTGGGTGAGGTTTCTGTGTTGGTCAGACAGGGTCTGAACTCTGACCTCTACTAGGGAGGTCGACACATTAGACATACGGTTCAGAAGGTCTAACCGGCTCAGGGTCTGTTCCTGGAATCGACGGAACTGAGGAACAAACACACAACCAATCATCTCCAGTTCTTACACACACACTATATTTACAGCAGTACATGGAAACCCATTCAAATGAGGGGATTCGGCTACTTCAGCTTCACCCGTTGCTGACAGGTGTATAAAATCGAGCACTCAAGCCATGCAATCTCCATAGACAAACATTGACAGTAGAATGACCTTACAGAAGAGCAGTGACTTCCAACGTGGCACCGTCATAGGATGCCACTTTTCCAGCAAGTCAGTTCATCAAATGTCTTCCTTACTAGAGCTGCCTCGGTCAACTGTAAGTGCTGTTATTGTGAAGTGGAAACGTCTAGGAGCAACAACGGCTCAGCCGCAAAGTGGCAGGCCACACAAGTTCACAGAACAGGACCGCTGAGTGGTGAAGAGCGTAAAAATAGTTTGTCATTGGTTGCAACACTCACTACCGAGTTCCCAACTACCTCTGGAAGCAACATCGGCACAAGAACTGTTCGTCGGGGAGCTTCATGAAATGGGTTTCCATGGCAGAGCAGCCGCACACAAGCCCCATGCGTAATGCCAAGCATCGGCTGGAGTGGTGTAAAGCCTACCGCCATTGGACTCTGGAGCAGTGGAAACGCGTTCTCTGGAGTGATGAATCACGCTGCACCATCTGGCATTCCGACGGACGAATCTGGGTTTGGCGAATGCCAGGAGAACGCTACCTGCCCCAGTGCATAGTGCCAACTGTAAAGTTTGGTGGGGGAGGAATAATGGTCTGGGGCTGTTTTTCATGGTTCGGGCTAAAACCCCTAGTTCTAGTGAAGAGAAATCTTAACGTTACAGCATAAAATCATATTCTAGACGATTCTGTGCTTCCAACTTTGTGGCAACAGTTTGGGGAAGGCCCTTTCCTGTTTCAGCATGATAATGCCCCCGTGCACAAAGCCAGGTCCATACAGAAATGGTTTGTCGAGATCGCTGCGGAAGAACATGACTGGCCTGCACAGAGCCCTGACCTCAACCCCATCGAACACCTTAAGCCAGGCCTAATCGCCCAACATCAGTGCCCGACCAAGTCCCCGCAGAAATGTTCCAGCATCTAGTGGAAAACCTTCCCAGAAAAGTGGAGGCTGTTATAGCAGCAATGTTCCAACATCTAGTGGAAAACCTTTCCAGAAGAGTGGAGGCTGTTATAGCAGCAATGTTCCAACATCTAGTGGAAAACCTTTCCAGAAGAGTGGAGGCTGTTATAGCAGCAATGTTCCAACATCTAGTGGAAAGCCTTCCCAGAAGAGTGGAGGCTGTTATGGCAGCAATGTTCCAACATCTAGTGGAAAACCTTTCCAGAAGAGTGGAGGCTGTTATAGCAGCAATGTTCCAACATCTAGTGGAAAGCCTTCCCAGAAGAGTGGAGGCTGTTACAGCAGCAAAGCTGGGACCAGCTCCATTGTTATGCCTGTGATTTTGGAATGAGATGTTGGACGATCAGATGTCCACATACGTTTGGTCATGTAGTGTATCCCACTTATGGATAAAAACGTTCTCATTTTTTAATTTTCTTGTAAGTAAACAATAACATATCAAGGGAGACACACACATGAACAGACTTATACACAAACACACTCACACAGACACACTCACACAGATACACACAGACACACACATGAACAGACTTATACACAAACACACTCACACAGACACACACAGACACACACACAAAACCATACACACCGACCTGATCGTCAAGTCGTCTGAGTCTCTGGTAGATGGGCTTCCTGAGCTCAGCAGTCCCCTGTCCCCTACAGGCCTGAAGCTGGAGGACAACCAGGAGAACCAGGGCCAGGGCCCTCCGTCCGGCTCTGAGGCTGGTCATAGTGCAGCGTGGCTGGGTTAGGGCAGGGCCGGGCCGGGGTCTGGGTGTCTAGAGGTGCGGAGGTTGTTAACTCTGAGAACTACCGAGGATAACTAATAGAGGTGAAGGAGAGAGAAGAGGGATGGGGCAGTGCAGGGATGGGAAGCCCCCTAACACACACACACACACACATCTGTTTTTTTCCCACAATGCATCACTGGCAGGGAAGCAGAGGCAGAACATGATGACTTTACCAGACACACACACACACACACACACACACACAATACACACGTGAACACAAACACACGCATGAACACACACAACATTAACAAATAGGTAAGTGAAATAAACTCAAAACAAGAAAAGTATTAAGTAACAAATAAAATATATTTTACAAATCTAGGTCAGATTTTCTCTTTTTGCAGTGTAGTATAGATATATATTAGTCAGGTAAATGTAGTAGTATAGATATATATTAGTCAGGTAAATGTAGTAGTATAGATATATATTAGTCAGGTAAATGTAGTTGTATAGATATATATTAGTCAGGTAAATGTAGTTGTATAGATATATATTAGTCAGGTAAATGTAGTTGTATAGATATATATTAGTCAGGTAAATGTAGTTGTATAGATATATATTAGTCAGGTAAATGTAGTTGTATGATATATATTAGTCAGGTAAATGTAGTTGTATAGATATATATTAGTCAGGTAAATGTAGTTGTATGATATATATTAGTCAGGTAAATGTAGTTGTATAGATATATATTAGTCAGGTAAATGTAGTTGTATAGATATATATTAGTCAGGTAAATGTAGTTGTATAGATATATATTAGTCAGGTAAATGTAGTTGTATGATATATATTAGTCAGGTAAATGTAGTTGTATGATATATATTAGTCAGGTAAATGTAGTTGTATGATATATATTAGTCAGGTAAATGTAGTAGTATAGATATATATTAGTCAGGTAAATGTAGTTGTATAGATATATATTAGTCAGGTAAATGTAGTTGTATAGATATATATTAGTCAGGTAAATGTAGTAGTATAGATATATATTAGTCAGGTAAATGTAGTTGTATAGATATATATTAGTCAGGTAAATGTAGTTGTATGATATATATTAGTCAGGTAAATGTAGTTGTATGATATATATTAGTCAGGTAAATGTAGTAGTATAGATATATATTAGTCAGGTAAATGTAGTTGTATAGATATATATTAGTCAGGTAAATGTAGTTGTATAGATATATATTAGTCAGGTAAATGTAGTAGTATAGATATATATTAGTCAGGTAAATGTAGTTGTATAGATATATATTAGTCAGGTAAATGTAGTTGTATGATATATATTAGTCAGGTAAATGTAGTTGTATGATATATATTAGTCAGGTAAACGTAGTTGTATGATATATATTAGTCAGGTGGCTGTAGTTGTATAGATATATATTAGTCAGGTGGCTGTAGTAGTATAGATATATATTAGTCAGGTAAATGTAGTAGTATAGATATATATTAGTCAGGTAAATGTAGTTGTATAGATATATATTAGTCAGGTAAATGTAGTTGTATAGATATATATTAGTCAGGTAAATGTAGTTGTATAGATATATATTAGTCAGGTAAATGTAGTTGTATAGATATATATTAGTCAGGTGGCTGTAGTAGTATGATATATATTAGTCAGGTAAATGTAGTAGTATAGATATATATTAGTCAGGTAAATGTAGTTGTATAGATATATATTAGTCAGGTAAATGTAGTTGTATAGATATATATTAGTCAGGTGGCTGTAGTAGTATGATATATATTAGTCAGGTAAATGTAGTAGTATAGATATATATTAGTCAGGTAAATGTAGTTGTATGATATATATTAGTCAGGTAAATGTAGTAGTATAGATATATATTAGTCAGGTAAATGTAGTTGTATGATATATATTAGTCAGGTGGCTGTAGTTGTATAGATATATATTAGTCAGGTAAATGTAGTTGTATGATATATATTAGTCAGGTAAATGTAGTTGTATGATATATATTAGTCAGGTAAATGTAGTTGTATAGATATATATTAGTCAGGTAAATGTAGTTGTATGATATATATTAGTCAGGTAAATGTAGTTGTATAGATATATATTAGTCAGGTGGCTGTAGTTGTATGATATATATTAGTCAGGTAAATGTAGTTGTATAGATATATATTAGTCAGGTGGCTGTAGTTGTATGATATATATTAGTCAGGTAAATGTAGTTGTATAGATATATATTAGTCAGGTAAATGTAGTTGTATAGATATATATTAGTCAGGTAAATGTAGTAGTATGATATATATTAGTCAGGTAAATGTAGTTGTATGATATATATTAGTCAGGTAAATGTAGTTGTATAGATATATATTAGTCAGGTAAATGTAGTTGTATGATATATATTAGTCAGGTAAATGTAGTTGTATGATATATATTAGTCAGGTGGCTGTAGTAGTATGATATATATTAGTCAGGTAAATGTAGTTGTATGATATATATTAGTCAGGTAAATGTAGTTGTATAGATATATATTAGTCAGGTGGCTGTAGTTGTATGATATATATTAGTCAGGTAAATGTAGTTGTATAGATATATATTAGTCAGGTGGCTGTAGTTGTATGATATATATTAGTCAGGTAAATGTAGTTGTATAGATATATATTAGTCAGGTAAATGTAGTTGTATGATATATATTAGTCAGGTAAATGTAGTTGTATGATATATATTAGTCAGGTAAATGTAGTTGTATGATATATATTAGTCAGGTGGCTGTAGTAGTATAGATATATATTAGTCAGGTAAATGTAGTTGTATAGATATATATTAGTCAGGTAAATGTAGTAGTATGATATATATTAGTCAGGTAAATGTAGTTGTATGATATATATTAGTCAGGTAAATGTAGTTGTATGATATATATTAGTCAGGTAAATGTAGTTGTATAGATATATATTAGTCAGGTAAATGTAGTTGTATGATATATATTAGTCAGGTAAATGTAGTTGTATAGATATATATTAGTCAGGTAAATGTAGTTGTATGATATATATTAGTCAGGTAAATGTAGTTGTATGATATATATTAGTCAGGTAAATGTAGTAGTATAGATATATATTAGTCAGGTAAATGTAGTTGTATGATATATATTAGTAAGGTAAATGTAGTAGTATAGATATATATTAGTCAGGTAAATGTAGTTGTATAGATATATATTAGTCAGGTAAATGTAGTTGTATAGATATATATTAGTCAGGTAAATGTAGTTGTATGATATATATTAGTCAGGTAAATGTAGTTGTATAGATATATATTAGTCAGGTAAATGTAGTTGTATAGATATATATTAGTCAGGTAAATGTAGTTGTATGATATATATTAGTCAGGTAAATGTAGTTGTATGATATATATTAGTCAGGTAAATGTAGTTGTATGATATATATTAGTCAGGTAAATGTAGTTGTATAGATATATATTAGTCAGGTAAATGTAGTTGTATGATATATATTAGTCAGGTAAATGTAGTTGTATGATATATATTAGTCAGGTAAATGTAGTTGTATGATATATATTAGTCAGGTAAATGTAGTAGTATAGATATATATTAGTCAGGTAAATGTAGTAGTATAGATATATATTAGTCAGGTAAATGTAGTTGTATGATATATATTAGTCAGGTAAATGTAGTAGTATAGATATATATTAGTCAGGTAAATGTAGTTGTATGATATATATTAGTCAGGTAAATGTAGTTGTATAGATATATATTAGTCAGGTAAATGTAGTAGTATAGATATATATTAGTCAGGTAAATGTAGTAGTATAGATATATATTAGTCAGGTAAATGTAGTTGTATGATATATATTAGTCAGGTAAATGTAGTTGTATAGATATATATTAGTCAGGTAAATGTAGTAGTATAGATATATATTAGTCAGGTAAATGTAGTTGTATAGATATATATTAGTCAGGTAAATGTAGTTGTATGATATATATTAGTCAGGTAAATGTAGTTGTATAGATATATATTAGTCAGGTAAATGTAGTAGTATAGATATATATTAGTCAGGTAAATGTAGTTGTATAGATATATATTAGTCAGGTAAATGTAGTTGTATAGATATATATTAGTCAGGTAAATGTAGTTGTATAGATATATATTAGTCAGGTAAATGTAGTTGTATGATATATATTAGTCAGGTAAATGTAGTTGTATAGATATATATTAGTCAGGTAAATGTAGTAGTATAGATATATATTAGTCAGGTAAATGTAGTTGTATAGATATATATTAGTCAGGTAAATGTAGTTGTATAGATATATATTAGTCAGGTAAATGTAGTTGTATAGATATATATTAGTCAGGTAAATGTAGTTGTATGATATATATTAGTCAGGTAAATGTAGTTGTATGATATATATTAGTCAGGTAAATGTAGTTGTATGATATATATTAGTCAGGTAAATGTAGTAGTATAGATATATATTAGTCAGGTAAATGTAGTAGTATAGATATATATTAGTCAGGTAAATGTAGTAGTATAGATATATATTAGTCAGGCAAATGTAGTAGTATAGATATATATTAGTCAGGTAAATGTAGTTGTATAGATATATATTAGTCAGGTAAATGTAGTAGTATAGATATATATTAGTCAGGTAAATGTAGTTGTATAGATATATATTAGTCAGGTAAATGTAGTTGTATAGATATATATTAGTCAGGTAAATGTAGTAGTATAGATATATATTAGTCAGGTAAATGTAGTTGTATAGATATATATTAGTCAGGTAAATGTAGTTGTATAGATATATATTAGTCAGGTAAATGTAGTAGTATAGATATATATTAGTCAGGTAAATGTAGTTGTATAGATATATATTAGTCAGGTAAATGTAGTTGTATAGATATATATTAGTCAGGTAAATGTAGTAGTATAGATATATATTAGTCAGGTAAATGTAGTTGTATAGATATATATTAGTCAGGTGGCTGTAGTTGTATGATATATATTAGTCAGGTAAATGTAGTTGTATAGATATATATTAGTCAGGTAAATGTAGTTGTATAGATATATATTAGTCAGGTAAATGTAGTTGTATGATATATATTAGTCAGGTAAATGTAGTTGTATGATATATATTAGTCAGGTAAATGTAGTAGTATAGATATATATTAGTCAGGTAAATGTAGTTGTATGATATATATTAGTCAGGTAAATGTAGTTGTATAGATATATATTAGTCAGGTAAATGTAGTAGTATAGATATATATTAGTCAGGTAAATGTAGTAGTATAGATATATATTAGTCAGGTAAATGTAGTTGTATGATATATATTAGTCAGGTAAATGTAGTTGTATAGATATATATTAGTCAGGTAAATGTAGTAGTATAGATATATATTAGTCAGGTAAATGTAGTTGTATAGATATATATTAGTCAGGTAAATGTAGTTGTATGATATATATTAGTCAGGTAAATGTAGTTGTATAGATATATATTAGTCAGGTAAATGTAGTAGTATAGATATATATTAGTCAGGTAAATGTAGTTGTATAGATATATATTAGTCAGGTAAATGTAGTTGTATAGATATATATTAGTCAGGTAAATGTAGTTGTATAGATATATATTAGTCAGGTAAATGTAGTTGTATGATATATATTAGTCAGGTAAATGTAGTTGTATAGATATATATTAGTCAGGTAAATGTAGTAGTATAGATATATATTAGTCAGGTAAATGTAGTTGTATAGATATATATTAGTCAGGTAAATGTAGTTGTATAGATATATATTAGTCAGGTAAATGTAGTTGTATAGATATATATTAGTCAGGTAAATGTAGTTGTATGATATATATTAGTCAGGTAAATGTAGTTGTATGATATATATTAGTCAGGTAAATGTAGTTGTATGATATATATTAGTCAGGTAAATGTAGTAGTATAGATATATATTAGTCAGGTAAATGTAGTAGTATAGATATATATTAGTCAGGTAAATGTAGTAGTATAGATATATATTAGTCAGGCAAATGTAGTAGTATAGATATATATTAGTCAGGTAAATGTAGTTGTATAGATATATATTAGTCAGGTAAATGTAGTAGTATAGATATATATTAGTCAGGTAAATGTAGTTGTATAGATATATATTAGTCAGGTAAATGTAGTTGTATAGATATATATTAGTCAGGTAAATGTAGTAGTATAGATATATATTAGTCAGGTAAATGTAGTTGTATAGATATATATTAGTCAGGTAAATGTAGTTGTATAGATATATATTAGTCAGGTAAATGTAGTAGTATAGATATATATTAGTCAGGTAAATGTAGTTGTATAGATATATATTAGTCAGGTAAATGTAGTTGTATAGATATATATTAGTCAGGTAAATGTAGTAGTATAGATATATATTAGTCAGGTAAATGTAGTTGTATAGATATATATTAGTCAGGTGGCTGTAGTTGTATGATATATATTAGTCAGGTAAATGTAGTTGTATAGATATATATTAGTCAGGTAAATGTAGTTGTATAGATATATATTAGTCAGGTAAATGTAGTTGTATGATATATATTAGTCAGGTAAATGTAGTTGTATGATATATATTAGTCAGGTAAATGTAGTTGTATGATATATATTAGTCAGGTAAATGTAGTAGTATAGATATATATTAGTCAGGTAAATGTAGTAGTATAGATATGTATTAGTCAGGTAAATGTAGTTGTATGATATATATTAGTCAGGTAAATGTAGTAGTATAGATATATATTAGTCAGGTAAATGTAGTAGTATAGATATGTATTAGTCAGGTAAATGTAGTTGTATGATATATATTAGTCAGGTAAATGTAGTTGTATAGATATATATTAGTCAGGTAAATGTAGTAGTATAGATATATAGTAGTCAGGTAAATGTAGTTGTATAGATATATATTAGTCAGGTAAATGTAGTTGTATAGATATATATTAGTCAGGTAAATGTAGTTGTATGATATATATTAGTCAGGTAAATGTAGTTGTATAGATATATATTAGTCAGGTAAATGTAGTTGTATGATATATATTAGTCAGGTAAATGTAGTTGTATGATATATATTAGTCAGGTAAATGTAGTTGTATAGATATATATTAGTCAGGTAAATGTAGTTGTATAGATATATATTAGTCAGGTAAATGTAGTTGTATAGATATATATTAGTCAGGTAAATGTAGTTGTATGATATATATTAGTCAGGTGGCTGTAGTAGTATGATATATATTAGTCAGGTAAATGTAGTTGTATGATATATATTAGTCAGGTGGCTGTAGTTGTATAGATATATATTAGTCAGGTAAATGTAGTAGTATAGATATATATTAGTCAGGTAAATGTAGTTGTATGATATATATTAGTCAGGTAAATGTAGTAGTATAGATATATATTAGTCAGGTAAATGTAGTTGTATAGATATATATTAGTCAGGTAAATGTAGTTGTATGATATATATTAGTCAGGTGGCTGTAGTTGTATAGATATATATTAGTCAGGTGGCTGTAGTGGTATGATATATATTAGTCAGGTAAATGTAGTTGTATAGATATATATTAGTCAGGTAAATGTAGTTGTATGATATATATTAGTCAGGTAAATGTAGTTGTATAGATATATATTAGTCAGGTAAATGTAGTTGTATAGATATATATTAGTCAGGTAAATGTAGTTGTATGATATATATTAGTCAGGTAAATGTAGTTGTATGATATATATTAGTCAGGTAAATGTAGTTGTACAGATATATATTAGTCAGGTAAATGTAGTTGTATGATATATATTAGTCAGGTAAATGTAGTTGTACAGATATATATTAGTCAGGTAAATGTAGTTGTATGATATATATTAGTCAGGTAAATGTAGTTGTATGATATATATTAGTCAGGTAAATGTAGTTGTATGATATATATTAGTCAGGTAAATGTAGTTGTATGATATATATTAGTCAGGTAAATGTAGTTGTATAGATATATATTAGTCAGGTGGCTGTAGTTGTATGATATATATTAGTCAGGTAAATGTAGTTGTATAGATATATATTAGTCAGGTGGCTGTAGTTGTATGATATATATTAGTCAGGTAAATGTAGTAGTATAGATATATATTAGTCAGGTAAATGTAGTTGTATGATATATATTAGTCAGGTAAATGTAGTAGTATAGATATATATTAGTCAGGTAAATGTAGTTGTATGATATATATTAGTCAGGTAAATGTAGTAGTATAGATATATATTAGTCAGGTAAATGTAGTTGTATAGATATATATTAGTCAGGTAAATGTAGTTGTATAGATATATATTAGTCAGGTAAATGTAGTTGTATGATATATATTAGTCAGGTAAATGTAGTTGTATAGATATATATTAGTCAGGTAAATGTAGTTGTATAGATATATATTAGTCAGGTAAATGTAGTTGTATGATATATATTAGTCAGGTAAATGTAGTTGTATGATATATATTAGTCAGGTAAATGTAGTTGTATGATATATATTAGTCAGGTAAATGTAGTTGTATAGATATATATTAGTCAGGTAAATGTAGTTGTATGATATATATTAGTCAGGTAAATGTAGTTGTATGATATATATTAGTCAGGTAAATGTAGTTGTATGATATATATTAGTCAGGTAAATGTAGTAGTATAGATATATATTAGTCAGGTAAATGTAGTAGTATAGATATATATTAGTCAGGTAAATGTAGTTGTATGATATATATTAGTCAGGTAAATGTAGTAGTATAGATATATATTAGTCAGGTAAATGTAGTTGTATGATATATATTAGTCAGGTAAATGTAGTTGTATAGATATATATTAGTCAGGTAAATGTAGTAGTATAGATATATATTAGTCAGGTAAATGTAGTAGTATAGATATATATTAGTCAGGTAAATGTAGTTGTATGATATATATTAGTCAGGTAAATGTAGTTGTATAGATATATATTAGTCAGGTAAATGTAGTAGTATAGATATATATTAGTCAGGTAAATGTAGTAGTATAGATATATATTAGTCAGGTAAATGTAGTAGTATAGATATATATTAGTCAGGTAAATGTAGTTGTATGATATATATTAGTCAGGTAAATGTAGTTGTATGATATATATTAGTCAGGTAAATGTAGTTGTATAGATATATATTAGTCAGGTAAATGTAGTAGTATAGATATATATTAGTCAGGTAAATGTAGTTGTATAGATATATATTAGTCAGGTAAATGTAGTTGTATAGATATATATTAGTCAGGTAAATGTAGTTGTATAGATATATATTAGTCAGGTAAATGTAGTTGTATAGATATATATTAGTCAGGTAAATGTAGTTGTATAGATATATATTAGTCAGGTAAATGTAGTTGTATGATATATATTAGTCAGGTAAATGTAGTTGTATAGATATATATTAGTCAGGTAAATGTAGTTGTATAGATATATATTAGTCAGGTAAATGTAGTAGTATGGATATATATTAGTCAGGTAAATGTAGTTGTATAGATATATATTAGTCAGGTAAATGTAGTTGTATAGATATATATTAGTCAGGTAAATGTAGTTGTATAGATATATATTAGTCAGGTAAATGTAGTTGTATGATATATATTAGTCAGGTAAATGTAGTAGTATAGATATATATTAGTCAGGTAAATGTAGTTGTATAGATATATATTAGTCAGGTAAATGTAGTAGTATAGATATATATTAGTCAGGTAAATGTAGTTGTATGATATATATTAGTCAGGTAAATGTAGTTGTATGATATATATTAGTCAGGTAAATGTAGTAGTATAGATATATATTAGTCAGGTAAATGTAGTTGTATGATATATATTAGTCAGGTAAATGTAGTAGTATAGATATATATTAGTCAGGTAAATGTAGTTGTATGATATATATTAGTCAGGTAAATGTAGTTGTATGATATATATTAGTCAGGTAAATGTAGTTGTATGATATATATTAGTCAGGTAAATGTAGTTGTATAGATATATATTAGTCAGGTAAATGTAGTTGTATGATATATATTAGTCAGGTAAATGTAGTTGTATGATATATATTAGTCAGGTAAATGTAGTTGTATGATATATATTAGTCAGGTAAATGTAGTTGTATGATATATATTAGTCAGGTAAATGTAGTTGTATAGATATATATTAGTCAGGTAAATGTAGTTGTATAGATATATATTAGTCAGGTATATGTAGTAGTATAGATATATATTAGTCAGGTAAATGTAGTTGTATAGATATATATTAGTCAGGTAAATGTAGTAGTATAGATATATATTAGTCAGGTAAATGTAGTTGTATGATATATATTAGTCAGGTAAATGTAGTTGTATGATATATATTAGTCAGGTAAATGTAGTTGTATGATATATATTAGTCAGGTAAATGTAGTTGTATGATATATATTAGTCAGGTAAATGTAGTTGTATAGATATATATTAGTCAGGTAAATGTAGTTGTATAGATATATATTAGTCAGGTATATGTAGTAGTATAGATATATATTAGTCAGGTAAATGTAGTTGTATGATATATATTAGTCAGGTAAATGTAGTAGTATAGATATATATTAGTCAGGTAAATGTAGTTGTATAGATATATATTAGTCAGGTAAATGTAGTAGTATAGATATATATTAGTCAGGTAAATGTAGTTGTATGATATATATTAGTCAGGTAAATGTAGTAGTATAGATATATATTAGTCAGGTAAATGTAGTTGTATGATATATATTAGTCAGGTAAATGTAGTAGTATAGATATATATTAGTCAGGTAAATGTAGTTGTATGATATATATTAGTCAGGTAAATGTAGTTGTATGATATATATTAGTCAGGTAAATGTAGTAGTATAGATATATATTAGTCAGGTAAATGTAGTTGTATGATATATATTAGTCAGGTAAATGTAGTAGTATAGATATATATTAGTCAGGTAAATGTAGTTGTATGATATATATTAGTCAGGTAAATGTAGTTGTATAGATATATATTAGTCAGGTAAATGTAGTAGTATAGATATATATTAGTCAGGTAAATGTAGTTGTATGATATATATTAGTCAGGTAAATGTAGTTGTATAGATATATATTAGTCAGGTAAATGTAGTTGTATAGATATATATTAGTCAGGTAAATGTAGTCGTATAGATATATATTAGTCAGGTAAATGTAGTAGTATAGATATATATTAGTCAGGTAAATGTAGTTGTATAGATATATATTAGTCAGGTAAATGTAGTTGTATGATATATATTAGTCAGGTAAATGTAGTAGTATAGATATATATTAGTCAGGTAAATGTAGTTGTATAGATATATATTAGTCAGGTAAATGTAGTTGTATAGATATATATTAGTCAGGTAAATGTAGTTGTATAGATATATATTAGTCAGGTAAATGTAGTAGTATAGATATATATTAGTCAGGTAAATGTAGTTGTATAGATATATATTAGTCAGGTAAATGTAGTTGTATGATATATATTAGTCAGGTAAATGTAGTTGTATGATATATATTAGTCAGGTAAATGTAGTTGTTTGATATATATTAGTCAGGTAAATGTAGTTGTATGATATATATTAGTCAGGTAAATGTAGTTGTATAGATATATATTAGTCAGGTAAATGTAGTTGTATGATATATATTAGTCAGGTAAATGTAGTTGTATAGATATATATTAGTCAGGTAAATGTAGTTGTATGATATATATTAGTCAGGTAAATGTAGTTGTATGATATATATTAGTCAGGTAAATGTAGTTGTATGATATATATTAGTCAGGTAAATGTAGTTGTATGATATATATTAGTCAGGTAAATGTAGTTGTATAGATATATATTAGTCAGGTAAATGTAGTTGTATAGATATATATTAGTCAGGCAAATGTAGTAGTATAGATATATATTAGTCAGGTAAATGTAGTTGTATGATATATATTAGTCAGGTAAATGTAGTTGTATGATATATATTAGTCAGGTAAATGTAGTTGTATGATATATATTAGTCAGGTAAATGTAGTTGTATAGATATATATTAGTCAGGTAAATGTAGTTGTATGATATATATTAGTCAGGTAAATGTAGTTGTATGATATATATTAGTCAGGTAAATGTAGTTGTATGATATATATTAGTCAGGTAAATGTAGTTGTATGATATATATTAGTCAGGTAAATGTAGTTGTATGATATATATTAGTCAGGTAAATGTAGTT
Source organism: Oncorhynchus mykiss (assembly GCF_057628025.1). Lineage (NCBI taxonomy): Eukaryota > Metazoa > Chordata > Actinopteri > Salmoniformes > Salmonidae > Oncorhynchus > Oncorhynchus mykiss. The sequence goes on along the minus strand of NC_143034.1, from coordinate 79,238,517 downwards.
GTATAGATATATATTAGTCAGGTAAATGTAGTTGTATAGATATATATTAGTCAGGTAAATGTAGTTGTATGATATATATTAGTCAGGTAAATGTAGTAGTATAGATATATATTCGTCAGGTAAATGTAGTTGTATAGATATATATTAGTCAGGTAAATGTAGTTGTATAGATATATATTAGTCAGGTGGCTGTAGTTGTATAGATATATATTAGTCAGGTAAATGTAGTTGTATAGATATATATTAGTCAGGTAAATGTAGTAGTATAGATATATATTAGTCAGGTAAATGTAGTTGTATGATATATATTAGTCAGGTGGCTGTAGTAGTATGATATATATTAGTCAGGTAAATGTAGTTGTATAGATATATATTAGTCAGGTGGCTGTAGTTGTATAGATATATATTAGTCAGGTAAATGTAGTTGTATGATATATATTAGTCAGGTGGCTGTAGTTGTATAGATATATATTAGTCAGGTGGCTGTAGTTGTATGATATATATTAGTCAGGTGGCTGTAGTTGTATAGATATATATTAGTCAGGTAAATGTAGTAGTATAGATATATATTAGTCAGGTGGCTGTAGTAGTATAGATATATATTAGTCAGGTAAATGTAGTTGTATGATATATATTAGTCAGGTAAATGTAGTAGTATAGATATATATTCGTCAGGTAAATGTAGTTGTATGATATATATTAGTCAGGTAAATGTAGTAGTATAGATATATATTAGTCAGGTAAATGTAGTTGTATAGATATATATTAGTCAGGTAAATGTAGTTGTATAGATATATATTAGTCAGGTAAATGTAGTTGTATAGATATATATTAGTCAGGTAAATGTAGTTGTATAGATATATATTAGTCAGGTAAATGTAGTTGTATAGATATATATTAGTCAGGTAAATGTAGTTGTATAGATATATATTAGTCAGGTAAATGTAGTTGTATGATATATATTAGTCAGGTAAATGTAGTGGTATGATATATATTAGTCAGGTAAATGTAGTTGTATAGATATATATTAGTCAGGTAAATGTAGTTGTATGATATATATTAGTCAGGTAAATGTAGTTGTATAGATATATATTAGTCAGGTAAATGTAGTAGTATAGATATATATTAGTCAGGTAAATGTAGTTGTATAGATATATATTAGTCAGGTAAATGTAGTTGTATAGATATATATTAGTCAGGTAAATGTAGTTGTATGATATATATTAGTCAGGTAAATGTAGTTGTATGATATATATTAGTCAGGTAAATGTAGTTGTATGATATATATTAGTCAGGTAAATGTAGTTGTATAGATATATATTAGTCAGGTAAATGTAGTTGTATGATATATATTAGTCAGGTAAATGTAGTTGTATGATATATATTAGTCAGGTAAATGTAGTTGTATGATATATATTAGTCAGGTAAATGTAGTAGTATAGATATATATTAGTCAGGTAAATGTAGTAGTATAGATATATATTAGTCAGGTAAATGTAGTTGTATGATATATATTAGTCAGGTAAATGTAGTAGTATAGATATATATTAGTCAGGTAAATGTAGTTGTATGATATATATTAGTCAGGTAAATGTAGTTGTATAGATATATATTAGTCAGGTAAATGTAGTAGTATAGATATATATTAGTCAGGTAAATGTAGTAGTATAGATATATATTAGTCAGGTAAATGTAGTTGTATGATATATATTAGTCAGGTAAATGTAGTTGTATAGATATATATTAGTCAGGTAAATGTAGTAGTATAGATATATATTAGTCAGGTAAATGTAGTAGTATAGATATATATTAGTCAGGTAAATGTAGTAGTATAGATATATATTAGTCAGGTAAATGTAGTTGTATGATATATATTAGTCAGGTAAATGTAGTTGTATGATATATATTAGTCAGGTAAATGTAGTTGTATAGATATATATTAGTCAGGTAAATGTAGTAGTATAGATATATATTAGTCAGGTAAATGTAGTTGTATAGATATATATTAGTCAGGTAAATGTAGTTGTATAGATATATATTAGTCAGGTAAATGTAGTTGTATAGATATATATTAGTCAGGTAAATGTAGTTGTATAGATATATATTAGTCAGGTAAATGTAGTTGTATAGATATATATTAGTCAGGTAAATGTAGTTGTATGATATATATTAGTCAGGTAAATGTAGTTGTATAGATATATATTAGTCAGGTAAATGTAGTTGTATAGATATATATTAGTCAGGTAAATGTAGTAGTATGGATATATATTAGTCAGGTAAATGTAGTTGTATAGATATATATTAGTCAGGTAAATGTAGTTGTATAGATATATATTAGTCAGGTAAATGTAGTTGTATAGATATATATTAGTCAGGTAAATGTAGTTGTATGATATATATTAGTCAGGTAAATGTAGTAGTATAGATATATATTAGTCAGGTAAATGTAGTTGTATAGATATATATTAGTCAGGTAAATGTAGTAGTATAGATATATATTAGTCAGGTAAATGTAGTTGTATGATATATATTAGTCAGGTAAATGTAGTTGTATGATATATATTAGTCAGGTAAATGTAGTAGTATAGATATATATTAGTCAGGTAAATGTAGTTGTATGATATATATTAGTCAGGTAAATGTAGTAGTATAGATATATATTAGTCAGGTAAATGTAGTTGTATGATATATATTAGTCAGGTAAATGTAGTTGTATGATATATATTAGTCAGGTAAATGTAGTTGTATGATATATATTAGTCAGGTAAATGTAGTTGTATAGATATATATTAGTCAGGTAAATGTAGTTGTATGATATATATTAGTCAGGTAAATGTAGTTGTATGATATATATTAGTCAGGTAAATGTAGTTGTATGATATATATTAGTCAGGTAAATGTAGTTGTATGATATATATTAGTCAGGTAAATGTAGTTGTATAGATATATATTAGTCAGGTAAATGTAGTTGTATAGATATATATTAGTCAGGTATATGTAGTAGTATAGATATATATTAGTCAGGTAAATGTAGTTGTATAGATATATATTAGTCAGGTAAATGTAGTAGTATAGATATATATTAGTCAGGTAAATGTAGTTGTATGATATATATTAGTCAGGTAAATGTAGTTGTATGATATATATTAGTCAGGTAAATGTAGTTGTATGATATATATTAGTCAGGTAAATGTAGTTGTATGATATATATTAGTCAGGTAAATGTAGTTGTATAGATATATATTAGTCAGGTAAATGTAGTTGTATAGATATATATTAGTCAGGTATATGTAGTAGTATAGATATATATTAGTCAGGTAAATGTAGTTGTATGATATATATTAGTCAGGTAAATGTAGTAGTATAGATATATATTAGTCAGGTAAATGTAGTTGTATAGATATATATTAGTCAGGTAAATGTAGTAGTATAGATATATATTAGTCAGGTAAATGTAGTTGTATGATATATATTAGTCAGGTAAATGTAGTAGTATAGATATATATTAGTCAGGTAAATGTAGTTGTATGATATATATTAGTCAGGTAAATGTAGTAGTATAGATATATATTAGTCAGGTAAATGTAGTTGTATGATATATATTAGTCAGGTAAATGTAGTTGTATGATATATATTAGTCAGGTAAATGTAGTAGTATAGATATATATTAGTCAGGTAAATGTAGTTGTATGATATATATTAGTCAGGTAAATGTAGTAGTATAGATATATATTAGTCAGGTAAATGTAGTTGTATGATATATATTAGTCAGGTAAATGTAGTTGTATAGATATATATTAGTCAGGTAAATGTAGTAGTATAGATATATATTAGTCAGGTAAATGTAGTTGTATGATATATATTAGTCAGGTAAATGTAGTTGTATAGATATATATTAGTCAGGTAAATGTAGTTGTATAGATATATATTAGTCAGGTAAATGTAGTCGTATAGATATATATTAGTCAGGTAAATGTAGTAGTATAGATATATATTAGTCAGGTAAATGTAGTTGTATAGATATATATTAGTCAGGTAAATGTAGTTGTATGATATATATTAGTCAGGTAAATGTAGTAGTATAGATATATATTAGTCAGGTAAATGTAGTTGTATAGATATATATTAGTCAGGTAAATGTAGTTGTATAGATATATATTAGTCAGGTAAATGTAGTTGTATAGATATATATTAGTCAGGTAAATGTAGTAGTATAGATATATATTAGTCAGGTAAATGTAGTTGTATAGATATATATTAGTCAGGTAAATGTAGTTGTATGATATATATTAGTCAGGTAAATGTAGTAGTATAGATATATATTAGTCAGGTAAATGTAGTTGTATAGATATATATTAGTCAGGTGGCTGTAGTTGTATAGATATATATTAGTCAGGTAAATGTAGTTGTATAGATATATATTAGTCAGGTAAATGTAGTTGTATGATATATATTAGTCAGGTAAATGTAGTTGTATAGATATATATTAGTCAGGTAAATGTATTTGTATGATATATATTAGTCAGGTAAATGTAGTTGTATAGATATATATTAGTCAGGTAAATGTAGTAGTATAGATATATATTAGTCAGGTAAATGTAGTAGTATTGATATATATTAGTCAGGTAAATGTAGTAGTATAGATATATATTAGTCAGGTAAATGTAGTAGTATAGATATATATTAGTCAGGTAAATGTAGTAGTATAGATATATATTAGTCAGGTAAATGTAGTTGTATAGATATATATTAGTCAGGTAAATGTAGTTGTATAGATATATATTAGTCAGGTAAATGTAGTAGTATAGATATATATTAGTCAGGTAAATGTAGTTGTATAGATATATATTAGTCAGGTAAATGTAGTTGTATAGATATATATTAGTCAGGTAAATGTAGTTGTATAGATATATATTAGTCAGGTAAATGTAGTTGTATAGATATATATTAGTCAGGTAAATGTAGTTGTATAGATATATATTAGTCAGGTAAATGTAGTTGTATGATAAATATTAGTCAGGTAAATGTAGTAGTATAGATATATATTAGTCAGGTAAATGTAGTAGTATAGATATATATTAGTCAGGTGTAGTAATGTTGCCTGAGTGGGACAGGTTGTATGATGTAGTAATGTTGTCTGAGTGGGACAGGTTGTATGATGTAGTAATGTTGTCTGAGTGGGACAGGTTGTATGATGTAGTAATGTTGTCTGAGTGGGACAGGTTGTATGTTGTAGTAATGTTGTCTGAGTGGGACAGGTTGTATGATGTAGTAATGTTGCAGTAATGTTGTCTGAGTGGGACAGGTTGTATGATGTAGTAATGTTGTCTGAGTGGGACAGGTTGTATGATGTAGTAATGTTGTCTGAGTGGGACAGGTTGTATGATGTAGTAATGTTGTAGTAATGTTGTCTGAGTGGGACAGGCTGTATGTTGTAGTAATGTTGGCTGAGTGGGACAGGTTGTATGATGTAGTAATGTTGTGTGTAATGTTGTCTGAGTGGGACAGGTTGCTCTGATGATGGCTATCGTACGGTAGATTTCCTGAACTTGCTTCATCATTGGAAAAATCTCAGAACACACAGACAAACACACACACACACAAACACGTATGCAAACACGCACACACACACAGAAAGAATGTTCATAGCCCTGTTGTGGAATGCAGAGAACACAAAAAAAGGTTTGGTTCTGGGCTTAGGAATGTAGTTGATCAGGCCGAGCGGCCACACACACACACACACACACACACACACACACACACACACACACACACACACACACACACACACACACACACACACACACACACACACACACACACACACACACACACACACACACACACACACACACACACCTTGACTGAGTATAGGACCACGCCTGCAATGACAATCTAGTCAGAGCCAACACCCTCCACGTCACTCAGTCACACACACACACACGCACACGCACAAACACACACACACACACATACACACCTTCTGATGGACCTCACCCTGTTCCCTGGGAGTGGTTGGGGGCTGGTGGGACAAGAGGAGGGGGAGGAGGGAGTGACTGACACAAACAGCGATCGATGCTTTTTCCATCCTGGACTTTAAATCACTCACAATGACTTCCATTCTAAACCAGAGCTCTATTCTAGAATGTCTTAGTTCCACAGTAGAACCTGAGACAGAGCTGCATTTCCTGACAAAATGTCAACAATATAGAACAATTAGAGAATGTCATTTCCCCAAATGTGAAACCCTTATTCAAGGTTTCAAAGACCTATTAATAATAATAATCAATATGGATCAACGGGACAACAGCAACAACAATAACCAAGGGTTAAAATAACCCTACATTAAACAATAACAATAACATAGAAGACATGTGCAGGTTGATTGGTCTGTCAGACACTGTCCCTCATGTTATGGCAGGCAGCAATGTAGTGCGCTGCCAACCCACAGCTCTCTGCGTCCTCCCCCAACAGGACGGGTAGCCTACTCTCATCAGAGAGGTCTTTAAGGAGGGATTGAAAAAGCTTATTCTACTTTCCCAAACACATAAGTGGTTATCTCCACCCTGCTACCATACAGTGGGTGCAAGTATTTCCCGTGACTGTGCCTCAAAACTAAATGTTTTCCTGGCCCACCCCTCCCCTCTGGACTTGAACAGCCTCTATGACCAGGTCCACCTCTACAAGGCAGCAGTGCCCACCTTCGCCTGGACTCTAAAGGACATTGCTCTCAACCACAGCCCCAACACTTCACACAGGAGCAACAGATCAATAGACACCCCACCCAGACCCTCTCCCAGACCTGCGGGACCCTCCCCTGGACCTACACATAGAGGACCCACGCCAAGAGGACTTACATCCAGACCACAGCACCCCCAGACACATACACACCCCCACCCCAACCAATCATCACCCCCCCCCCCCCCAAGTCAACTATGCCCACACCCCATTTAGGTCCCCTCAGATCAGACCTATCCCACCTAGCCCACCCCATGCGCCCCACTCCCGCAAAGAGGACCACAACATGGAAGTCACACATACGCCCAGGCCGTGAGCAGGCAAACAGGCCCAACCCCCACACTTACACTAGTCCAAGCCAATGACATGTACCAGATACTCAGCAGGCTCTGCTCACACTTACTGGCCTGAGGCCAAACCACACGACCAACAACATTGGACACTTTATGGAGCACAAAGCCTTCACTATATCATCCTGGAATATCAAGGTCTGAGGTCATCTGCCTTTGGACTAAAGAGCAGGAACCTGGACTTCATCAAAGACATTAGAAATACAGACATTGTCATCCTAAAAGAAACATGGTATAGAGGTTATAGAGAGCTGGTAGTCCCATCCACCAAACTACCAGGTGTGAAACAGGGAAGGGACTCACGGGGTATGCTAATTTGGTATAGAGCAGACCTAACTCACTCCGTAACATTTTACATTTGTCTAAAAATTCAAAAGGAAATTATCTTAACAGAGAATAATCTCCTCCTGTGTGTGTGTATATCCCCCCACCATACTTTAATGAGGTCTGTGGCGACCTAAATGCCAGAACCGGACAAGAACCTGACACCCTCAGCACACAGGGGGACAAACACCTGCCTGGAGGTGGCACCCCCCCCCATCTGCCCCCCTAGGCACAACTACGACAACATAACCAACAGAAACGGGTCACAACTCCTGCAGCTCTGTCACACGTTGGGTATGTATATAGTCAATGGTACAGTAGGCTTCGAGGGGACTCCTATGGTAGGTACCTATAGTTCATCTCTTGGCAGTAGTACTGTAGACTACTTAATCGTATGTCTGAGTCTCTCAGAGCGTTCACAGTCAGCCCACTGACACCCCCCAAATCAGATCACAGCAAAATCACAGTCTACTTGAACAGAGCAAAACTCAATCATGAGGCATCGAAGCCAAAGGATCTGAGTAACATTAAGAAATGCTTTAGATGGGAGGAATGTAGTATAGAAACCTACTGAGAAAACAATTAGGCAACAACACGTCCCTTTTAGACAACTTCCTGGACAAAACGTTCCACTGCATGGAAACCCTCCCCACATAGAGGTGTGCCACGCTTGTAGCTTCATAAACATATTAGAGACACATATCTCCCTCAGATTACACAGATCCACAAAGAATTCAAAAAACAAAAACACGATTTTGATAAACTCCCACATCTACTGGGATGAAATACCACAGTGTTCCATCACAGCAGCAAGATTTGTGACCTGTTGCCACAAGAAAAGGTCAACCAGGTCAACCATTTATTCTTCAACTATTTGCACATGATATGAAATTACTTTACTATTTTGGAACTTATTTAACTTTTGTTTATTTTCTATTTCACTTGCCAATGTTAACATGTGTTTCCCAATAAAGCCCTTGAATTGAAAAGAGAGAGAGAGAGAGAGAGACAGAGAGAGAGAGAGAGAGAGAGACAGAGAGAGAGACAGAGAGAGAGACAGAGAGAGAGAGAGAGAGACAGAGAGAGAGACAGAGAGAGACAGAGAGAGACAGAGAGAGAGAGAGAGAGAGAGAGAGAGAAACAGAGAGAGACAGAGAGAGAGAGAGAGAGAGAGAGAGAGAGAGACAGAGAGAGAGACAGAGAGAGAGAGAGAGAGGGAGAGAGAGAGAGAGAGAGAGAGAGAGAGAGAGAGAGAAAGAGAGAGAATCTGTCAGTATCTGTGTCAATGTCCTCCTGTCACATTCCAAGATAAAGGGAAGTGAAAACAGGTTTTTAGAAATGTAGGACCATATCAATAGCAGAAACACCTTATTTACATAAGTATTCAGACCCTTTGCTATGAGACTTGAAATGGAGCTCAGGTGCATCCTGTTTCCATTGATCATCCTTGAGATGTTTCTACAACTTGATTGGAGTCCACCTGTGGTAAATTCAATTGATTAGACATGATTTGGAAAGGCACACGCCTGTCTATATAAGGAATTGTCAGAAGATCTCTGAGACAGGATTGTGTTGAGGCACAGATCTGGGGAAGGGTACCAAAGCATTTATGCAGCATTAAAGGTCCCCAAGAACACAGTGACCTCCATCATTCTTAAATGGAAGACGTTTGGAACCACCAAGACTCTTCCTAGGGCTGGCCGCCCGGCCAAACTGGTCAATCAGGGGAGAAGGGCCTTTGTCAGGGAGATGACTAAGAACTCGATGGTCACTCTGACAGAGCTCCAGAGTTCCTTTGTGGAGATAGGAGACCCATCTCTGCAGCACTCCACCAATCAGGCCTTTATGGTAGAGTTGTCAGACGGAAGCCACTCCTCAGTAAAAGGCACATGACAGCCAGCTTAGAGTTTGCCAAAAGGCACCTAAAGGACTCCCAGACAATGAGAAACAAGATTCTCTGGTCTGATGAAACCAAGATTGAACTCTTTGGCCTGAATGCAAAGCGTCACGTCTGGAGGACACCTGGCACCATCCCTACGGTGAAGCATGGTGGTGGCACCATCCCTACAGTGAAGCATGGTGGTGGCAACATCATGCTGTAGGGAGGTTTTTCAGTAGCGGGGACTGGGAGACTAGTCAGGGTCGAGGGAAAGGTGAACGGAGCAAAGTACAGAGAGATCCATGATGAAAACTTGCTCCAGAGCGCTCAGGACCTCTGACTGAGGCGAAGGTTCACCTTCCAACAGGACAACGAACCTAAGCACACAGCCAAGACAACACAGGAGTGGCTTCAGGACAAGTCTCTGAATGTCCTTGAGTGGCCCAGCCAGAGCCTGAACCCGATTGAACATCTCTGGAGAGACCTGAAAATAGCTGTGCAGCGACGCTCCCCATCCAACCTGACAGAGCTTGATAGGAATACAGGTGTGCCAAGCTTGTAGCGTCATACCCAAGAAGACTCAATGCTGTAATCGCTGCCAAAGGTGCATCAACAAAGTACTGAGTAAAGGGTCTGAATACATATGTAAATGTGATGTTATTATATATATATATATAAACGTGCAAAAATTTTCTAAAAGCTGTTTTTGCTTTGTCATTATGGGGTATTGTGATGTCATTATGGGGTATTGTGATGTCATTATGGGGTATTGTGATGTCATTATGGGGTATTGTGATGTCATTATGGGGTATTGTGATGTCATCATGGTGTATTGTGTGTAGATTGATGAGGGAAAAGCAACAATCGAATCCATTTTAGAATAAGGCTGTAACGTAACAAAATGTGGAAAAAAGTCAAGGTGTCTGAATAGTTTCTGAAGGCCCAGGAAGTGTGTGAGCGTGTGAGAAGTCCCTCTAGGTTTGGACTAGTAGTCAGGTAAGAGTACGGGGTGGTTAGAAACAGGTTATAGTGAGAGTAGAGTACTGCTGAGAAACAGGCCCAGCCCTACTGCATGCCAACAAACACAAAACCCACGGAAACAAAGAACACACAGAGAAAACACACTCAGGATGCATCCCAAATGATACCCTACTCCCTATATAGTGCACTACTTTAGACCAGGGCCCTATTCCCTATATAGTGCACTACTTTAGACCAGGGCCCTACTCCCTATATAGTGCACTACTTTAGACCAGGGCCCTATTCCCTATATAGTGCACTACTTTAGACCAGGGCCCTACTCCCTATATAGTGCACTACTTTAGACCAGGGCCCTACTCCCTATATAGTGCACTACTTTAGACCAGGGCCCTACTCCCTATATAGTGCACTACTTTAGACCAGGGCCCTATTCCCTATATAGTGCACTACTTTGGACCAGGGCCCTGGATGGAAAAGGGATGTGCCCTGATCAAAAGTAGTGCACTATATAGAGAATAGGGTGCGACTTGGAACGCACAATGAGACGGGCCCCGTACAGTATCATCCACCCAGGAAGATTCCTATGACATATTTTAGGACCAGGTTAATGAGGGGGTGGGACTTGGAGAAGGGGGCGGGGCCTGTGAGTGGATAAGGGAGAGAGGGAAGCAGAGAGAGAGTTCTCCGTACTATCAACAGCTACAACACATATTTATCTACACAGCTAGACAGGTAAGACTCTCTACTGAATTACATTCATTATTATTGTTGTTATACAGGTTAAATATAATAAATAAATAAAAGGTAAGACTCTATACTGAATGACATTCATTGTTATGGTCGTCAGGGTTGACCTGTGGCTTTCAGGTGACTTCAGGTGTGAGGTTCTCAGGCCGTTTGATAACTTAGAACCCACTGGGCAAAAACTGGTTGAATCAATGTTGTTTCCACGTTAATTTCAACCCCCCAAAAAAATCTATGTGATGACGTTGAATCAACGTGGAAGACCGGATGGATTTGCATAAAGTCATCAACATAATGGAATTATTATTATTTTATAAATATTTTTTTACACCCAACTTCGAACCTAAAACCAATGACATGGGGACATGTGTTGTTGATTTCACACTGAATTCACATGAGTTGACAACTCGACCGAATGTAAATCCCAACTAGACATTGAACTGACGTCTGTGCCCATTGGGTAGTTTTCATAGATTACACTGAAACAGATCTGAGACGGGCTACAGAAACTAAACCAAACTGTTGAAATACTCATCATTCACTATCCACCTGTGAGACTGAGCAAGATAGAGATGAGGTGTGTGATGTCATTAGGGGGGGGTTAGGTGCTTGGGAGTTGTCTCCCTGTCATATGGAGTAGGTGTCTGGTCTGAGAGTTACAGAGCGACAGCCTTTGAAAGGCAACAAATCCCTTTGAAAACGGCCTATGGGGTGTCCATATGAGTCAGAAACACTTATTCTAGTGTCACAATTGACTCCAAAGACTCGTGAAGTCAGTCTCGTCTAAAATGGAGTTTGGAACATTCACGCATCACAATGGGTAAATGAAGGCTGGGTTTTGATTTGCTGATGTCCTTTTGCCCATTAACATGGGCTGAACAGCTGCCGTGATCGCTCTCTATCCAATAGCACTGGCAGTGTGACAGACCTGTTCAGCAGCTCCGACTGTGTACATCAGACAACACATAGCAAACACCTTAGTTAGATGTAAAATTGCGCAACAACAACAAAAAAAAATCATTGACAAATAGGCTACGGTGTCTCGTGAGGGACAAACATCACTAACCAAACGCAGAATCGGTCAGGGAAAAAAATCTAGTTTTTCTAATGAGGAACAGAAAATGCCAATCGGAGTGTTCAGTGGATCTGTAAGGGTTCATTATAAACTGGGTGGTTTAAGCCCTGAATTCTGATTGGCTGAAAGCCATGGTATATCAGGCCGTATACCACGGGTATGACTAAACATTTATTTTTACTACTCTAATTAAGTTGGTAACCAGTTTATAATAGAAATAAGGAACCTCAGGGGTTTGTGATATATGGCCAATAAACCACGGCTAAGGGCTGTGTCCAGGTACTCCGCGTTGTGTCGTGCTTAAGAACAGCCCTTTAGCCGTGATATGTTGGCAATATACCACACCTCCTCGGGCCTTATTGTTTAATTATAGACTGCCCTGACATTCTCTGTTTCCTGCTTCTATCATGTTAAATACTAACCACTACCAGTATGGACTGTCAGTAGGTCTAATAATCCAATATACTGTGAGTTCCCTTCGGTTGGTATAGTCACCATGCCATTTAGTAACAGTGTCTTCATTCTACCAGTATGGACTGTCAGTAGGTCTAATAAGCCAATATACTGTGAGTTCCCTTCGGTTGGTATAGTCTACATCACCATTCCATTTAATAACAGTGTCTTCATTTAGTCTTCATTTGCTTCCTCTGTAAACACACTCACTGCCATGTCGTTGTTGTTGAGGATCATTAGTAACAGTTGATAATATATGTTTTTTTAAACTAATATTGAGGCCAATTCAATCGGTTTTGGAGCGAAGCACAGATCAAGTGGTAACATTTTGTACCTGACTTGTTGTGTCAACACAACCTCACACTCTATTCCTGCAAATATGTACAAAAAAGTATTTCAGCAGATTTTGGTGCGTTTTTGTAAGTTTTTTGTGTGGCTTAATTTGTGTGAAAATACACACATTTTCAGAGTAGTTTTTTGAAAGTTATAGGAGCAATGGAGTTTGGGTAATGGAGTTCTACACGGCCTTTTTTAGTGTCCCACAATTATTTATATAAAAAACAAACGTCTTAACGACCCAATAATGTTAATCAACCAGGTCGTGACCTAAATAATTATAATATAATATTATCCTTACGCTGTTTTACTATTATTGTTGTTGTTGTTGTTGTTGTTGTTATTATTATTATTATTATTATTATTAATGCCGATACTGTTTTCTATGCTTGTTTTCACTTAACACTTTGGGATACTGGTGCTGTGTCGGATTTTATGAGGGTTGCCAGATTGGAGTAAAAAACTGTTTTTGTCTGGGGGGTTTTGTGTGGTATCGATGAAGGTATTTGATTGGGAAATGGGGATACATGTTCGTGATGGGAAATAAATTCATCAATAAATGTGAGGAATTTTATTTGATTTCACCTTTTATTTAACTAGGCATAGTTAAAACAGAAGGCCTGTAAAAAATAATCTGTTTGGTTTCAATTCCCCCGGTGCAACTATAACAAGTCTGGACTAGGATCAATTAAACCATATCTATAACAAGTCTGGACTAGGATCAATTAAACCATATCTATAACAAGTCTGGACTAGGATCAATTAAGACATATCTATAACAAGTCTGGACTAGGATCAATTAAACCATATCTATAACAAGTCTGGACTAGGATCAATTAAACCATATCTATAACAAGTCTGGACTAGGATCAATTAAGCCATATCAATAACAAGTCTGGACTAGGATCAATTAAACCATATCTATAACAAGTCTGGACTAGGATCAATTAAACCATATCAATAACAAGTCTGGACTAGGATCAATTAAACCATATCTATAACAAGTCTAGACTAGGATCAATTAAACCATATCTATAACAAGTCTGGACTAGGATCAATTAAGGCATATCTATAACAAGTCTGGACTAGGATCAATTAAACCATATCTATAACAAGTCTGGACTAGGATCAATTAAACCATATCTATAACAAGTCTGGACTAGGATCAATTAAGACATATCTATAACAAGTCTGGACTAGGATCAATTAAACCATATCTATAACAAGTCTGGACTAGGATCAATTAAGACATATCTATAACAAGTCTGGACTAGGATCAATTAAACCATATCTATAACAAGTCTGGACTAGGATCAATTAAACCATATCTATAACAAGTCTGGACTAGGATCAATTAAGCCATATCAATAACAAGTCTGGACTAGGATCAATTAAACCATATCAATAACAAGTCTGGACTAGGATCAATTAAGACATATCTATAACAAGTCTGGACTAGGATCAATTAAACCATATCTATAACAAGTCTGGACTAGGATCAATTAAACCATATCTATAACAAGTCTGGACTAGGATCAATTAAACCATATCTATAACAAGTCTGGACTAGGATCAATTAAACCATATCTATAACAAGTCTGGACTAGGATCAATTAAACCATATCTATAACAAGTCTGGACTAGGATCAATTAAACCATATCTATAACAAGTCTGGACTAGGATCAATTAAACCATATCTATAACAAGTCTGGACTAGGATCAATTAAGCCATATCAATAACAAGTCTGGACTATCAATTAAGCCATATCAATAACAGGTCTGGACTATCATTTAAGCCATATCAATAACAAGTCTGGACTAGGATCAATTAAGCCATATCAATAACAAGTCTGGACTAGGATCAATTAAACCATATCTATAACAAGTCTGGACTAGGATCAATTAAGCCATATCAATAACAAGTCTGGACTATCAATTAAGCCATATCAATAACAGGTCTGGACTATCATTTAAGCCATATCAATAACAAGTCTGGACTAGGATCAATTAAGCCATATCAATAACAAGTCTGGACTAGGATCAATTAAACCATATCTATAACAAGTCTGGACTAGGATCAATTAAGCCATATCAATAACAAGTCTGGACTATCAATTAAGCCATATCAATAACAAGTCTGGACTATGATCAATTAAGCCATATCAATAACAAGTCTGGACTAGGATCAATTAAACCATAACCTATAACAAGTCTGGACTAGGATCAATTAAGCCATATCTATAACAAGTCTGGACTAGGATCAATTAAGCCATATCTATAACAAGTCTGGACTAGGATCAATTAAGACATATCTATAACAAGTCTGGACTAGGATCAATTAAACCATATCTATAACAAGTCTGGACTAGGATCAATTAAACCATATCTATAACAAGTCTGGACTAGGATCAATTAAGCCATATCAATAACAAGTCTGGACTAGGATCAATTAAACCATATCAATAACAAGTCTGGACTAGGATCAATTAAGCCATATCCCCCGAGCTGACAAGGTAAAAATCTGTTGTTCTGCCCCTGAACAGGCAGTTAACCCACTGTTCCTAGGCCGTCATTGAAAATAAGAATTTGTTCTTAACTGACTTGCCTAGTTAAATTAAATAAATAAATACAACATTTAAAAAATTAAGCCATATCAATAACAAGTCTGGACTAGGATCAATTAAACCATATCAATGCAGTTAAACAGGTTAAAATAATGATTTCTGTTGTCTTACACTTATGGCACTTCCCAAGGCCATTTCATGATGATTACTGCAGCCCTGTCAGTCATGTTATATAATTAGGCTGTTGTAAACAAGGCAAATGCCAGCATTGTTGAACTACTGCCTCCGCCCAGAGGCCGACAAGACTTTCCTGGCAACGGCCGTCAGAACTCACTTTGCCACGTATGAGCCCTGGTTAGAGTCCCTGTTGCAGCTTTCGCCGTCTCCCGCTACACTGGTGGCAGAGTTGGGATCAGAGTCCAGCTCACGGTCTATGTGATCGAGTGGTGGCAAGCGTTCTGTTTTTCAACATTGTGTTGGGTGTAATTACGTTGATGTGAACAGTGGATAACAACAACGGGCGTGACAGATAGAAGTCGTCACTACAGGTGTGAACAAGTCTTACGTGTAAAGTAGCCTGAAGCTGAATGGGAAATGCTAAACCCCGACCAGTTATTCAGAACAACATCCACTGTGACTGTCTCATTTACATATGTTCCCTTATGGAACAAACACATTCTACTCATTTACATATGTTCACTTATGGGACAAACACATTCTACTCAATTACATATGTTCCCTTATGGAACAAACACATTCTACTCATTTACATATGTTCCCTTATGGAACAAACACATTCTACTCATTTACATATGTTCCCTTATGGAACAAACACATTCTACTCATTTACATATGTTCCCTTATGGAACAAACACATTCTACTCATTTACATATGTTCCCTTATGGAACAAACACATTCTACACATTTACATATGTTCCCTTATGGAACAAACACATTCTACTCATTTACATATGTTCACTTATGGAACAAACACATTCTACTCATTTACATATGTTCACTTATGGAACAAACACATTCTACTCATTTACATATGTTCACTTATGGAACAAACACATTCTACTCATTTACATATGTTCACTTATGGAACAAACACATTCTACTCATTTACATATGTTCTCTTATGGAACAAACACATTCTACACATTTACATATGTTCCCTTATGGAACAAACACATTCTACTCATTTACATATGTTCCCTTATGGAACAAACACATTCTACTCATTTACATATGTTCACTTATGGAACAAACACATTCTACTCAATTACATATGTTCCCTTATGGAACAAACACATTCTACTCATTTACATATGTTCACTTATGGAACAAACACATTCTACTCATTTACATATGTTCACTTATGGAACAAACACATTCTACTCATTTACATATGTTCCCTTATGGAACAAACACATTCTACTCATTTACATATGTTCCCTTATGGAACAAACACATTCTACTCATTTACATATGTTCCCTTATGGAACAAACACATTCTACTCATTTACATATGTTCCCTTATGGAACAAACACATTCTACTCATTTACATATGTTCCCTTATGGAACAAACACATTCTACTCATTTACATATGTTCCCTTATGGAACAAACACATTCTACTCATTTACATATGTTCACTTATGGAACAAACACATTCTACACATTTACACATGTTCCCTTATGGAACAAACACATTCTACTCATTTACATATGTTCCCTTATGGAACAAACACATTCTACTCATTTACATATGTTCACTTACCAGTGTGGACCCCGGAACAAACACATTCTACTCATTTACATATGTTCCCTTATGGAACAAACACATTCTACACATTTACATATGTTCCCTTATGGAACAAACACATTCTACTCATTTACATATGTTCCCTTATGGAACAAACACATTCTACTCATTTACATATGTTCACTTATGGAACAAACACATTCTACTCATTTACATATGTTCACTTACCAGTGTGGACCTCAGGAACAAACACATTCTACACATTGACAAACTACCCGTTTAAAGTGTTATAAAAACCAGGGCTCTCGAGTGGCGCAGCGGTCTAAGACACTGCATCTCAGTGCGGGGGGCGTCACTACAGTCCCTGGTTCAAATCCAGGCTGCATCACATCCGGCCGTGATTGGGAGTGCCATAGGGCGGCGCACAATTGTCCCAACGTCATCTGGGTTTGGCCCGGGGGTGTAGGCCGTCATTGTAAATAAGAATTTGTTCTTAACTGACTTGCCTAGTTAAGGTTAAAAATAAAACCATGGTACTTTTATTACTGAAGTATATATGTGTTGATTAATTATTTCTTTCTTCAGTGGAAATACAGAATATGTATAAAATACCAAATATACCAACAGCTAAATTAAGCAGATATTTACAACTCTATAACCATGTCATCATTACTGCAACATTCAAACTACACACATTTAACCATGTCATCATTACTGTAACATTCAAACTACACACATTAATCATGTTAATCACTACTGCAACATTCAAACTACACACATTAACCATGTTAATCATTACTGCAACATTCAAACTACACACATTAACCATGTTAATCACTACTGTAACATTCAAACTACACACATTAACCATGTTAATCACTACTGTAACATTCAAACTACACACATTTAACCATGTTAATCACTACTGTAACATTCAAACTACACACATTTAACCATGTTAATCATTACTGTAACATTCAAACTACACACATTAACCATGTTAATCACTACTGTAACATTCAAACTACACACATTAACCATGTTAATCACTACTGTAACATTCAAACTACACACATTTAACCATGTTAATCACTACTGTAACATTCAAACTACACACATTTAACCATGTCATCATTACTGTAACATTCAAACTACACACATTTAACCATGTTAATCATTACTGTAACATTCAAACTACACACATTTAACCATGTTAATCACTACTGTAACATTCAAACTACACACATTAACCATGTCATCATTACTGTAACATTCAAACTACACACATTTAACCATGTTAATCACTACTGTAACATTCAAACTACACACATTTAACCATGTTAATCATTACTGTAACATTCAAACTACACACATTTAACCATGTTAATCACTACTGTAACATTCAAACTACACACATTTAACCATGTCATCATTACTGTAACATTCATTCAAACTACACACATTAACCATGTTAATCATTACTGCAACATTCAAACTACACACATTTAACCATGTTAATCATTACTGTAACATTCAAACTACACACATTTAACCATGTTAATCACTACTGTAACATTCAAACTACACACATTTAACCATGTCATCATTACTGTAACATTCATTCAAACTACACACATTAACCATGTTAATCATTACTGCAACATTCAAACTACACACATTTAACCATGTTAATCATTACTGTAACATTCAAACTACACACATTTAACCATGTTAATCACTACTGTAACATTCAAACTACACACATTTAACCATGTCATCATTACTGTAACATTCATTCAAACTACACACATTAACCATGTTAATCATTACTGTAACATTCAAACTACACACATTAACCATGTTAATCATTACTGTAACATTCAAACTACACACATTAACCATGTTAATCATTACTGCAACATTCAAACTACACACATTAACCATGTTAATCATTACTGTAACATTCAAACTACACACATTAATCAGTTAAAGGGAATGAATACATTAGATACAAATATATTATACAAAATAATTAATACAAAAGTCAAGATTTGGCTTTAACCTGAGTACAAACAAAATGAGTGTGTGTGTGTATATGTGTGTAAGTGTGTATATATGTGTGTGTGTATATGTATGTAATGAGTGTGTGTATGTATATGTGTGTAAGTGAGTGTGTGTAAGTGTGTGTGTGTGTGTGTGTGTGTGTGTGTGTGTGTGTGTGTGTGTGTGTGTGTGTGTGTGTGTGTGTGTGTGTAAGTGTGTGTATATGTGTGTAAGTGTGTGTGTGTGTGTATATATGTGTGTGTGTATATGCGTGTAAGTGTGTGTGTGTGTATATATGTGTGTGTGTATATGTATGTAAGTGAGTGTGTGTATGTGTGTACGTGTGTGTGTGTGTATATATGTGTGTGTGTATATGTATGTAAGTGAGTGTGTGTATGTATATGTGTGTAAGTGAGTGTGTGTATGTGTGTAAGTGTGTGTGTGTGTGTGTGTGTGTGTAAGTGTGTGTGTATATGTGTGTAAGTGTTTGTGTGTGTATATGTGTGTAAGTGTGTGTGTGTGTATATGTGTGTAAGTGTGTGTGTGTATTATGGTGTGTATATGTGTCTAAGTGTTTGTGTGTATATATGTGTGTAAGTGTGTGTGTGTGTGTAAGTGTGTGTGTGTATTGTGATGTGTATCATATTTCCCATCATTAAAATGTATCCACATTCCCCAATCAAATACCTTAACCGATACCAAATTCTCAAAAAAATTCATCTGGATTTTTTTCTCCAATCTGGCAACCCTCATAAAATTGTATAAAATGCATTGTGGGAAAAAATGATGTAATGTACACGAAAAAGTGGAGCCTCGTATTAAATGCATTTTGACGAAAATGATGTAATGTAGGCTCCACAAAATATGAAATGAGTTCTGAAGAAAAGCGTGTAGGACTACTGTTGCCTACACGGGAAAAGGTCCGTGTAGAACACCATTACCCATCATGCATTGGTCTAATAACTTCCAAAAGATTGTTCCCGAAATTTGCCCCCCATAAAATGTATTCTCTTATGATGTCACAAAGAACAGTTGTGTATTTTCCTACTATGACATCACACACAGCTCTTTTCCTGTCTTTTCACACGAATTAAGAAACACAAAAAATGCACAAAATCTGCTGAAATACTTTTTTTTTACATATTTGTGCACGAACTGAGTGTGAGATTGTGTTGGTGTCATCACACAGTTCCACGGTTAGCGCAGGCAACAGACGAGGGTACAGCCCTACTACTGTACACTATTCTCCATACTATAGTTCTATGTACACTAATCTTCCAACATTACCATGTGGCTTGAAGAACTGAATGAATCAAACCAGAAACTGGGTTTCTATTTTTTGTGTGCGTAAAGGCTCTCCAACCCTGTTTTCACGATTCAGAAATACTTTCCTAAACCCTAAATAATCAACAAGATAAGAGTTTTGTTTTTTAAATCTACCAACTGGTGCTGAAACGGAGAAGAATGTGCATGTACACGACTTGGCTGAAAGTGGAAAAAATGTGTGGATTCAGCTATTTCAGCCACACCCGTTGCTGACAGGTGTATAAAATCGAGCACACAGCCATGCAATCTGCTTAGACAAACTTTAGCAGTAGAATGACCTTACTGAAGACCTCAGTGACATTCAATGTCAGTTCGTCAAATTTCTGCCCATGCTAGAGCTGCCCCGGTCAACTGGAAGTGCTGTTATTGTGAAGTGGAAAAGTCTAGGAGCAACAACGGCTCAGCCATGAAGTGGTAGGCCACATAAGCTCACCGAATGGAACCGCCGAGTCCTGAAGCGCGTAGAGCGTAAAAATGGCCTGTCCTTGATAGCAAAACACTCTCTACTGAGTTCCAAACTGCCTCTGGAAGCAACATCAGCACAAGAACTGTTCGTCGGGAGTTTCATTAAATGGGTTTCCATGGCCGAGCAGCCGCACACAAGCATAAGATCACCATGCACAATGCTAAGCATCAGGTGGAGTGGTGTAAAGCTCGCCCCCATTAGACTGGAGCAGTGGAAATGCGTTCTCTAAAGTGATGGACGAATCTGCGTTTGGCGGATGCCAGGAGAACGCTACCTGCCCAAATGCATAGTGCCAACTGTAATGTTTGGTGGAGGAGGAATAATGGTCTGGGGCTGTTTTTCATGGTTCAGGCCCCTTAGTTCCAGTGAAGGGAAATCTTAACACTACAGCATACAGTGACATTCTAGACGATTCTTTGCTTCCAACTTTGTGGCAACAGTTTGTGGAAGGCCCTTTCCTGTTTCGCCCCTGTGCACAAAGCGAGGTCCATACAGAAATGATTTGTTTGAGATCGGTGTGGAAGAACTTAACTGACCTGCACAGAGCCCTGACCTCAACCCCATCCAACACCTTTGGGATGAATTGGAACGCCTACTGCGAAACAAACCTAATTGCCCAACATCAGTGGCAGACCTCACTAATGCTCTTGTGGCTGAATGGAAGCAAGTCTCCGCTGAGGAAAAGCTGTATAGATGTATATGTTTACCTTGTATTTCCTCATTTAGATCCCGACTTAGGAATTCATACCTTTCACAAGAACATCTTTCCGACGCACTTCTCAGTATTTTGCATTCAGACTTCCCTTTTCCAGTTGTGTAGTGCTCTCTGAATTACATTTCATTCAACCACTGAAAACCCTCCTACTTGCTGGCCAACCAAGTTTTCATTCAATAAGGGTTTTCAGGACATTTATCTTAAGCCATCCCTTCAAATACGGGGAAGCATCCTGCAGGGCACCAGAGTAGACAGACAGGGAAGCATCCTGCAGGGCACCAGAGGAGACAGACAGGGAAGCATCCTGCAGGGCACCAGAGTAGACAGACAGGGAAGCATCCTGTAGGGCACCAGAGGAGAAAGACAGGGAAGCGTCCTGCAGGGCACCAGAGGAGACAGACAGGGAAGCATCCTGCAGGGCACCAGAGGAGACAGACAGGGAAGCATCCTGCAGGGCACCAGAGGAGACAGACAGGGAAGCATCCTGCAGGGCACCAGAGGAGACAGACAGGGAAGCATCCTGCAGGGCACCAGAGGAGACAGACAGGGAAGCATCCTGCAGGGCACCAGAGGAGACAGACAGGGAAGCATCCTGCAGGGCTGCATTCCTCCTCTTCTGTTGTACGGGTGTCTGACTGCTTCCACCAACGTGTGTGTTTACATGTCTGTGTGTGTGTCTATTCCATATTTGTTTACATGTCTGTCTATTCCATATGTGTAGGGGTGCATTTACATGTGTGTGTGTGTGTGTCTATTCCACATGTGTCTGTGTGTGTGTCTATTCCACACGTGTGTGTTTACATGTGTCTGTGTGTTTGTCTATTCCATATGTGTCTGTGTGTGTGTCTATTCCACATGTGTCTGTGTGTGTGTCTATTCCACATGTGTCTGTGTGTGTTTACATGTGTCTGTGTGTTTGTCTATTCCATATGTGTCTGTGTGTGTGTCTATTCCACATGTGTCTGTGTGTGTGTCTATTCCACATGTGTCTGTGTGTGTTTACATGTGTCTGTGTGTTTGTCTATTCCATATGTGTATGTGTGTGTTTACATGTGTCCGTGTGTGTTTACATGTGTCTGTGTGTGTTTACATGTGTATGTGTGTGTTTGCATGTGTCTGTGTGTGTTTACATGTGTCTGTGTGTGTTTACATGTGTCTGTGTGTGTTTACTTGTGTCTGTGTGTGTTTACATGTGTATGTGTGTGTTTACTTGTGTCTGTGTGTGTTTACATGTGTCCGTGTGTGTTTACATGTGTCTGTTTACATGTGTATGTGTGTGTTTACATGTGTCTGTGTGTGTTTACATGTGTCTGTGTGTGTTTACATGTGTCTGTGTGTGTTTACATGTGTCTGTGTGTGTGTCTGTAGGCCTTTGGTCCCCACCCTAGTTAAGATGGGCATCCTTCATGTTGCATAGTGTATAATCCCACTGACAGCAGTGGACTGAGTGACTGACAGTCAAAGCTCTGTCTGATGGATGGGTGGGCAGGGTGGGCAGGGTGTGTGTGTGTGTGTGTGTGTGTGTGTGTGTGTGTGTGTGTGTGTGTGTGTGTGTGTGTGTGTGTGTGTGTGTGTGTATGTGTGTGTGTGTGTGTGTGTGTGTGTGTGTAGGTCTATGAAAGGCCCCAGGCAGGTTACAACAGTGAAGGCGTAACTCAGCTCTAGAAAAGGAGCTGGTCCGTATGTCTGAGTCTGGGGTAGAGTTAGATTTGGGTCAGATAGATAGTTCCCTCTCAGGTCAGGTTTGACAGGTATAGGATAGATAGTCAGGTATAGGATAGATAGTCAGGTATAGGATAGATAGTCAGGTATAGGATAGATAGTCAGGTATAGGATAGATAGTTCCATCTCAGGTCAGGTTTAACAGGTACAGGATAGATAGTCAGGTATAGGATAGATAGTCAGGTATAGGATAGATAGTCAGGTATAGGATAGATAGTCAGGTATAGGATAGATAGTCAGGTATAGGATAGATAGTCAGGTATAGGATAGATAGTCAGGTATAGGATAGATAGTCAGGTATAGGATAGATAGTCAGGTATAGGATAGATAGACAGGTATAGGATAGATAGTCAGGTATAGGATAGATAGTCAGGTATAGGATAGATAGTCAGGTATAGGATAGATAGTCAGGTATAGGATAGATAGTCAGGTATAGGATAGATAGTCAGGTATAGGATAGATAGACAGGTATAGGATAGATAGTCAGGTATAGGATAGATAGTCAGGTATAGGATAGATAGTCAGGTATAGGATAGATAGTCAGGTATAGGATAGATAGTCAGGTATAGGATAGATAGACAGGTATAGGATAGATAGTCAGGTATAGGATAGATAGTCAGGTATAGGATAGATAGTCAGGTATAGGATAGATAGTCAGGTATAGGATAGATAGTCAGGTATAGGATAGATAGTCAGGTATAGGATAGATAGTCAGGTATAGGATAGATAGTCAGGTATAGGATAGATAGACAGGTATAGGATAGATAGTCAGGTATAGGATAGATAGTCAGGTATAGGATAGATAGACAGGTATAGGATAGATAGTTCCATCTCAGGTCAGGTTTAACAGGTATAGGATAGATAGTCAGGTATAGGATAGATAGTCAGGTATAGGATAGATAGTCAGGTATAGGATAGATAGTCAGGTATAGGATAGATAGTCAGGTATAGGATAGATAGTTCCATCTCAGGTCAGGTTTAACAGGTATAGGATAGATAGTCAGGTATAGGATAGATAGTTCCCTCTCAGGTCAGGTTTAACAGGTATAGGATAGATAGTCAGGTATAGGATAGATAGTTCCATCTCAGGTCAGGTTTAACAGGTATAGGATAGATAGTCAGGTATAGGATAGATAGTTCCCTCTCAGGTCAGGTTTAACAGGTATAGGATAGATAGTCAGGTATAGGATAGATAGTTCCCTCTCAGGTCAGGTTTAACAGGTATAGGATAGATAGTCAGTGTTCTGGCTTCCAAATTGAATCCTTAGGGGCTTTACAACGTTCTGAACATTTTTGTCTCGGAATTCCCTGCTTTGCAGAAGTCCTGGTTTCAGGATTCTAGATTCAGCAGCAACACAACACTGATCCAGTAGTGAGATGAGATTTGGTCGCTGTAGAATGAGATCATCTCACTGTATAAATTGTTCTGCCGTTTGTGGATTGGGGTCAGATGCAGTGAGCTACAAATGTATTGGGACATATGACATTTTTGTTGTTGTTTTTGGCTCTGTTACTCCAGCACTTTGAAATGATACAATGTCTATGAGGTTAAAGGTCAGAGTGCAGACTTTAATTTGAGGGTATATTTTCATCTGTATCAGGTGAACCGTTTAGAAATGACAGCACGTTTTGTACATAGTCTCCCCCCCACCTCATTTTACAGGACCAAAAGTATTTGAACAAATTACCTGTAATTAAAATAGTCCAAGGTTTTGTATTTGGCCCCATATTCCCGTGGTCGTTTTGTAAATGTTTCTTCTTTGTGGAATTCAGGAAGTAGAGTAGATGTTGCCATAGTAACAGCTAATGGAAACCCCCAAAAATATAGCTCTCTAAATTATAGTTTGGGTACCAGTCTGTTTAGCCGTCATTCCCCTTTATGCTGAACATCTGACATGGAGTACAAGGAGAGGAATGTTAAACAGACTGATACTGAGACTAGTGAAGCCCCGCCTATAACCTTTAAAAGACACAAGACGACACTCCCTAAATAACTACAGGACAGTGAGGTTTGTTCAGCTCATTCTTACCATAACTACTAGTCTGTGGAGTATGCTGAATGACAGGTTTCAGCTGTGGAGTAAATGTGTGACTGTGTGACTGTGTGTGTGTGTGTGTGTGTGTGTGTGTGTGTGTGTGTGTGTGTGTGTGTGTGTGTGTGTGTGTATGTGTGTGTGTGTGTGTGTGTGTGTGTGTGTGTGTGTTCTCCGTACCTTGTGTTGTAACACCACCTAGTGACTGAATAGAGCATTACGTCAGCCTGGGTTGGACTTGCATTATGTTAGCCTGGGTTAGACCTGCATTATGTCAGCCTGGGTTGGACTTGCATTATGTTAGCCTGGGTTAGACCTGCATTATGTCAGCCTGGGTTGGACTTGCATTGTATCAGCCTGGGTTGGACTTGCATTGTGTCAGCCTGGGTTAGACTTGCATTGTGTCAGCCTGGGTTGGACTTGCATTGTGTCAGCCTGGGTTGGACTTACATTGTGTCAGCCTGGGTTGGACCTGCATTGTGTCAGCCTGGGTTGGACTTGCATTGTATCAGCCTGGGTTGGACTTGCATTGTGTCAGCCTGGGTTAGACTTGCATTGTGTCAGCCTGGGTTGGACTTGCATTGTGTCAGCCTGGGTTGGACTTGCATTGTGTCAGCCTGGGTTGGACTTGCATTGTGTCAGCCTGGGTTGGACTTGCATTGTGTCAGCCTGGGTTGGACTTGCATTGTGTTAGCCTGGGTTAGACTTGCATTGTATCAGCCTGGGTTGGACTTGCATTGTGTTAGCCTGGGTTGGACTTGCATTATGTCAGCCTGGGTTGGACTTGCATTATGTCAGCCTGGGTTGGACTTGCATTGTGTCAGCCTGGGTTGGACTAGCATTATGTCATCCTGGGTTGGACTTGCATTGTGTTAGCCTGGGTTGGACTTGCATTATGTCAGCCTGGGTTGGACTTGCATTGTGTCAGCCTGGGTTGGACTAGCATTATGTCAGCCTGGGTTGGACTTGCATTATGTTAGCCTGGGTTGGACTTGCATTATGTCAGTCTGGGTTGGACTTGCATTATGTCAGCCTGGGTTGGACTAGCATTATGTCAGCCTGGGTTGGACTTGCATTATGTCAGCCTGGGTTGGACTTGCATTGTGTCAGCCTGGGTTGGACCTGCATTATGTCAGCCTGGGTTGAACTTGCATAGTTTTAATGGAGGCAGTGGCACACATTTTACAGGGGCTGACTTCATATCTAAGGCCTCAATTCAGTCCCACTTTAAACCAATTACAGCTGTGTCAAGGCTTTTCGGTAGCCTACATAGAGGCTTCATAAGCGCTACATAAATGCTTCTCTAATCGCCTATACGTGTATGTCATCCTCTATAAATGGTGTGTAAACATAGCGCTTTATGTCACATTGGGCAATTCAACCTGTAAATGGTTCATATGTCACCCTTTATACACCATGTATAGAGGTTCGCAAGTGCTTATAGATGATTTGTGAAATAATCAGTTTTTTTTAATCATTTTATTTGTTGTTGTAGCCCTTATGAAGCCTCTCACTCCAGACCTGGCTGTAAAACACACCTGATTCAAGTCTTGTTTCAGAGATGATGATTGGTTGATTCAGTCCTGATGAGCCTGGCTCGCTCCAGAGGACGATGCTGATGTTTGGTAGACACATGGTCTACCAAACTTATTTGCTTATGGTAGACACATCTGGTACGGCAGGGTAGGCTAGTGGTTAGAGTGTAGAGGCGGCAGGGTAGGCTAGTGGTTAGAGTGTAGAGGCGGCAGGGTAGGCTAGTGGTTAGAGTGTAGAGGCGGCAGGGTAGGCTAGTGGTTAGAGTGTAGAGGCGGCAGGGTAGGCTAGTGGTTAGAGTGTAGAGGCGGCAGGGTAGCCTAGTGGTTAGAGTGTAGAGGCGGCAGGGTAGCCTAGTGGTTAGAGTGTAGAGGAGGCAGGTAGCCTAGTGGTTAGAGTGTAGAGGCGGCAGGTAGCCTAGTGGTTAGAGTGTAGAGGCGGCAGGGTAGGCTAGTGGTTAGAGTGTAGAGGCGGCAGGGTAGGCTAGTGGTTAGAGTGTAGAGGCGGCAGGGTAGGCTAGTGGTTAGAGTGTAGAGGCGGCAGGGTAGGCTAGTGGTTAGAGTGTAGAGGCGGCAGGTAGCCTAGTGGTTAGAGTGTAGAGGCGGCAGGGTAGCCTAGTGGTTAGAGTGTAGAGGCGGCAGGGTAG
Organism: Oncorhynchus mykiss; assembly: GCF_057628025.1. Classification (NCBI taxonomy): domain Eukaryota; kingdom Metazoa; phylum Chordata; class Actinopteri; order Salmoniformes; family Salmonidae; genus Oncorhynchus; species Oncorhynchus mykiss. The sequence goes on along the minus strand of NC_143034.1, from coordinate 79,210,819 downwards.
CCTAGTGGTTAGAGTGTAGAGGCGGCAGGTAGCCTAGTGGTTAGAGTGTAGAGGCGGCAGGTAGCCTAGTGGTTAGAGTGTAGAGGCGGCAGGGTAGCCTAGTGGTTAGAGTGTAGAGGCGGCAGGGTAGCCTAGTGGTTAGAGTGTAGAGGCGGCAGGGTAGCCTAGTGGTTAGAGTGTAGAGGAGGCAGGTAGCCTAGTGGTTAGAGTGTTGAGGTGGCAGGGTAGGCTAGTGGTTAGAGTGTAGAGGCGGCAGGGTAGGCTAGTGGTTAGAGTGTAGAGGAGGCAGGTAGCCTAGTGGTTAGAGTGTAGAGGCGGCAGGGTAGGCTAGTGGTTAGAGTGTAGAGGCGGCAGGGTAGGCTAGTGGTTAGAGTGTAGAGGCGGCAGGGTAGGCTAGTGGTTAGAGTGTAGAGGCGGCAGGGTAGCCTAGTGGTTAGAGCGTTGGACTAGTAACCGTAAAGGTTGCGAGTTCAAATCCACGAGCTGACAAGGTACAAATCTGTCGTTCTGCCCCTGAACAGGCAGTTAACCCACTGTTCCTAGGCCGTCATTGTAAATAAGAATTTGTTCTTAACTGACTTGCCTGGTTAAATAAAGGTTCAAATAAATGGTAGACACACCTAACCTCTGACCCCTCTCACAGAAAGCCCAGGACAATGAGCGTAAATGGAAAAGAACCTCCACCCTACAACATACCAGGTACGTCAACATTCTGTTGTTCGCTGTGACATGCGGACAATAAAGTTGGATTGTACTATTACATACAAGGCTGTAGCTATACTGTACCTGTGTATCATATAGGTTACGTCCCAGGTTGTTACTATACTGTACCTGTGTATCATATAGGTTACGTCCCAGGTTGTTACTATACTGTACCTGTGTATCATATAGGTTACGTCCCAGGTTGTTACTGTACCTGTGTATCATATAGGTTACGTCCCAGGTTGTTACTATACTGTACCTGTGTATCATATAGGTTACGTCCCAGGTTGTTACTATACTGTACCTGTGTATCATATGGGTTACGTCCCAGGTTATAACTATACTGTATCATATGGGTTACGTCCTAGGTTGTTACTGTACCTGTGTATCATATAGGTTACGTCCCAGGTTGTTACTGTACCTGTGTATCATATGGGTTACGTCCCAGGTTGTTACTATACTGTACCTGTGTATCATATAGGTTACGTCCCAGGTTGTTACTGTACCTGTGTATCATATAGGTTACGTCCCAGGTTGTTACTATACTGTACCTGTGTATCATATAGGTTACGTCCCAGGTTGTTACTATACTGTACCTGTGTATCATATAGGTTACGTCCCAGGTTGTTACTATACTGTACCTGTGTATCATATAGGTTACGTCCCAGGTTGTTACTGTACCTGTGTATCATATAGGTTACGTCCCAGGTTGTTACTATACTGTACCTGTGTATCATATAGGTTACGTCCCAGGTTGTTACTATACTGTACCTGTGTATCATATAGGTTACGTCCCAGGTTGTTACTATACTGTACCTGTGTATCATATAGGTTACGTCCCAGGTTGTTACTATACTGTACCTGTGTATCATATAGGTTACGTCCCAGGTTGTTACTATACTGTACCTGTGTATCATATAGGTTACGTCCCAGGTTGTTACTATACTGTACCTGTGTATCATATAGGTTACGTCCCAGGTTGTTACTGTACCTGTGTATCATATAGGTTACGTCCCAGGTTGTTACTATACTGTACCTGTGTATCATATAGGTTACGTCCCAGGTTGTTACTATACTGTACCTGTGTATCATATAGGTTACGTCCCAGGTTGTTACTGTACCTGTGTATCATATAGGTTACGTCCCAGGTTGTTACTATACTGTACCTGTGTATCATATAGGTTACGTCCCAGGTTGTTACTATACTGTACCTGTGTATCATATAGGTTACGTCCCAGGTTGTTACTATACTGTACCTGTGTATCATATAGGTTACGTCCCAGGTTGTAACTATACTGTACCTGTGTATCATATAGGTTACGTCCCAGGTTATAACTATACTGTACCTGTGTATCATATAGGTTACGTCCCAGGTTGTTACTATACTGTACCTGTGTATCATATAGGTTACGTCCCAGGTTGTTACTATACTGTACCTGTGTATCATATAGGTTACGTCCCAGGTTGTTACTATACTGTACCTGTGTATCATATAGGTTACGTCCCAGGTTGTTACTATACTGTACCTGTGTATCATATAGGTTACGTCCCAGGTTGTTACTGTACCTGTGTATCATATAGGTTACGTCCCAGGTTGTAACTATACTGTACCTGTGTATCATAAGTGCCAGGTGTCACTTGCTATAGATTGTATTCATTCTATTTTACATATTGGAGCTATCTAATCAACCTCTTTCTTTCTCTTTTCCTAACTCTCAAACCCCCCCGCAATTCTCTCCTTCATCTCACCCCTCCCTCCCTCCCTCTCTCTCCTCCCCCTCCCCCCTCCATCCCTCTCTCCCTCCCTCCCTCCGTCTCCCTCTCTCTTCCAGTTGAAGGACAAGGTGATAGTGGGGTGAAGGTATATCATGTCCATACCCCCTTCAACCCTCCTTCCTCCACCATCCCCTCCAATAACTACTCTGTGTTTCAGTCTCAGTCTCAGGGAAAGCCAGGTAAGCACTTCCTGTCCTAAGTCTCATTTATACTGTCCGCAAGCACACAACACCAGAACTGCAGCAACACCAGATAGCTCGTCTAGCGAGCTAAAATGAAATCTCATTTGGTCGAAGAATTGTTTTGACTTCAAAAGAAACTTGAACGCAATCATGGCGTATTTATAACTGGTAAATTCCCAGGTTCCAAGGGAGATTATTTTGAAGGCAGCAGAAGTATCTCTCTCTCGTCTCTACCGTTTATACCATCTTTGTCTCCCTTGTTCCCCTCTACACCAGCAGTGTTGGAGCCAGACACAAGATAACTTGTCCTCTTCTCTCTCTTCCCCCAGTGTACACCAGTGGAGGAGGTGGTATTGGAGGAGGTGGTGAAACTCCCACTCAGAAGTTTGTGAGTTATGACACAGAACTGGGCCGTTCAGAGGGCATGACCACCTGTACTTCCTGTCAACAACAGGTGATGACGAACGTGACCTATAAAGTCGGAGCCTACGCCTGGCTCATGTGCATCCTCTTCATCCTCTGTGGGTGAGTAAAGAAGGGGAGGGGGGGAGGGTGGGAGGGATGGAGGGGGGAGGGTGGGAGGGATAGAGGGGAACAGAGGGACCCATAAAGTGGTCTTCATCCTCTGAGGGGGAGTAAAGAAGAGGAGGGTGGGGGGATAGAGGGGAACAGAGGGACCCATAAAGTGGTCTTCATCCTCTGTGGGTGAGTGAAGAAGAGGAGGGTGGGCGGATAGAGGGGAACAGAGGGACCCATAAAGTGGTCTTCATCCTCTGTGGGTGAGTGAAGAAGAGGAGGGTGGGGGATAGAGGGGAACAGAGGGACCCATAAAGTGGTCTTCATCCTCTGAGGGGGAGTAAAGAAGGGGAGGAGTTATAGAATGTCTTGATACTTTTGAGAGAATTAGACATGTCTAAAATCAACTGAACACCATGTCTCTCTCCCACCCTTCTCCCCATCAATCTCCCACCCCTCTCTCCCCCACCACTTCCACTCTCCCCATCTCCTCCTATCCCCCCTCTCTCTCCCAGGTTGGTAGTGGGCTGCTGTCTGATCCCGTTCTTCATGAAACACTTTAAGGATGCGTACCACTCCTGTCCTCGTTGCAACCGCATTATCCACGTGGACAAGCCACGCTGCTGCTGACCACCCTACCACCACCCACCACTAGGAGAGCTGCTGCTGACTGCCATACCACCACCCACCACTAGGAGAGCTGCTGCTGACTGCCATACCACCACCCACCACTAGGAGAGCTGTTGCTGACTGCCATACCACCACCCACCACTAGGAGAGCTGCTGCTGACTGCCATACCACCACCCACCACTAGGAGAGCTGTTGCTGACTGCCATACCACCACCCACCACCAGGGGAGCTGCTGCCGACCGCCTTAACCCCACCCGCCACTAGGGGAGCTGCTGCTGACTGCCATACCACCACCCACCACTAGGAGAGCAATTGCTGACCGCCATAACCCCACCCACCACTAGGGGAGCTGTTGCTGACTGCCATACCACCACCCACCACTAGGAGAGCTGCTACTGACCGCCATACCACCGCCCACCACCAAGGGGAGCTGGTGCTGTGGCCAATATGCTTTACTACCAGCAGGGGAGCTGTGGCTCTGCTCTCAGTCTGACCACTGGCCACTCTCTCGGTCTGGATTCCATTAGGAGTGCACCAGTACAGTGAAATGCTTTTCTCACAGAAAACATGCTCCCTTTCCCTCATGCACCCACAGCTCGGTGTAGGAATTTGAGAGTGGTTATATTTATCCAGCCCCATCCCTCAGCTGTTTACCAATGCAGTGGCGGGGTCAGGGTGACCGTTTTTTGGTAGTTCTTTGAATTGCAGATTGCCCTTTTAAATTTCGGGTTTCAATACGGCTCTTATCTACACTCTTTCAGAACAGCGAGGGAGAGGAAAAGGGGGGGATGTTTTCAGAATGGAATCCAGCCGAAGGAAGAGACCCCCTAGCAGCAGCCCCACAGAAACCTACAGGATTTACACAGTCGTAGGATGAATCCACAAAATGGCACCCTAACTCCCTATACAGTGCACTACGTTCGCGAGGGAGCTAGTACAAAAGTAGTCCACTACATAGGGAATAGGGTACGATTTGGGACGCACTTTAGTTTTAAATGCTGACCTAACTTACTGTACCAGAGGGTTGTAAAATAGTATGAATCTGTGACCTATTTTTGTAAAATAAAAATAAAAACAAGCTAGCAGGTGAAGACGTGGTAGAGCTCAACCTGGGCCTTGTTCACAAAGGGAGCAGGGTCGCACAGTTCTAGTAACTCACCCAGGTTTCCCACAAACCCCAGGTTGGGAATATCAGAAGGGAAGAGGGTAGCCTGGGTACCAGTCTGTTAAGATATCATTCCACTCTTTGTTCTTGGCAAACATGGCTTGACAAAGAGTGGAATGTTAACACACAAACAGACTGGATTTCTCCAGGCTAGGAAGAGGCAGAACATACGGGAATACGCCAACCGGGATGTCTGATTGGTTACCGGACTACTGCAAGCCCGTTGAGTAACCTTATACAGAACCTGCAGATAGAAATGTGTTGTGTAGAACAGACATGATTGCCTGGTAAATGTCTATCTATATTCCCGTTGAGTAACCTTATACAGAACCGTCAGATAGAAATGTGTTGTGTAGAACAGACATGATTCCCTGGTAAATGTCTATCTATATTCCCGTTGAGTAACCTTATACAGAACCTTCAGATAGAAATGTGTTGTGTAGAACAGACATGATTCCCTGGTAAATGTCTATCTATATTCCCGTTGAGTAACCTTATACAGAACCTTCAGATAGAAATGTGTGTATCTGTCGGTTGGTCAACCCAGGGCCTTAATCAAGGGAATATAGATAGTAATGTATACATTTTACCAGGGAATCATGTCTGTTCTACACAACACATTTCTATCTATATTCCCTTGAATAAGGCCCTTGGTTGACCAACCGACAGACAACGAGCCCAATATTCAGATAATGATCATTATAGCTATGATTCCTACATTCGGGCGTCATTTAGTGCTCTCCCCAGGTCTTCCCCCCCTTTCAGAAAGCTGTTATGTACATAAAGGACTGAACTGGGTGTTTTACCTTAATTTAAAATTAACCAAATATGATTTTATTGAGAAAACTCATCATTCTAACTGTCAACTACAATGACGTGCAACAGCACCACACAGCTGACCTGATGTTCTGTTATATTGTGTAACATCACATAGCTGACCTGATGTTCTGTTATATTGTGTAACACCACACAGCTGACCTGATCTGTTATATTGTGTAACACCACACAGCTGACCTGATGTTCTGTTATATTGTGTAACATCACACAGCTGACCTGATGTTCTGTTATATTGTGTAACACCACACAGCTGACCTGATGTTCTGTTATATTGTGTAACACCACACAGCTGACCTGATCTGTTATATTGTGTAACATCACACAGCTGACCTGATGTTCTGTTATATTGTGTAACACCACACAGCTGACCTGATGTTCTGTTATATTGTGTAACACCACACAGCTGACCTGATGTTCTGTTATATTGTGTAACACCACACAGCTGACCTGATGTTCTGTTATATTGTGTAACACCACACAGCTGACCTGATGTTCTGTTATATTGTGTAACACCACACAGCTGACCTGATGTTCTGTTATATTGTGTAACACCACACAGCTGACGAGAAATGGAGTACTGTTATATTGCTTACATAGATTATATGCCTCTAATAAAATATATTATCACTTTTGTTGTGGTTTGGTTGTTGCATTAGACAGGGAGTTGAGAGTAAATGAGAGGTGGCTGTCTGCCTGTTCAGGGGCAGAACGACAGATGTGTACCTTGTCAGCTCGGGGGTTTGAACTTGCAACCTTCCGGTTACTAGTCCAACGCTCTAACCACTAGGCTACCCTGGCGCTAAAGACCAGGGTAAGGTTTATCACTTCCTGTGCCTTCAGAAAGTATTCAGACCGCTTGACTTCTTCCACATTTTGTTACAGCCTTATTCTTAACATGTATTAAATCGTCCCCCCCCATATCAATCTACACACAAAACCCCATGACAACAACAAATATGGAAATATCACATTTCCATAAGTATTCAGACCCTTTACTCAGTACTTTGTTGATGCACCTTTGACAGCGATTACAGCCTTGTGTCTTATTGGGTTTGATGCTACAAGCTTGGCACACCTGTATTTGGGGAGTTTCTCCCATTTTTCTCTGCAGATCCTCTCAAGCTCTGTCAGGTTGGATGGGGAGCATTGCTTCACTGCACAGCTATTTTCACGTCTCTCCAGAGATGTTCGATTGGGTTCAAGTCCGTGCTCTGGCTGGGCCACTCAAGTACATTCAGAGAGTCTTGTCCCGAAGCCACTCCTGCCTGCATTGTCTTGGCTGTGTGCTTAGGGTCATTGTCCTGTTGGAAGTTGAACCTTCACCCCAGTCTGAGGTCCTGAGTGCTCTGGAGCAGGTTTTCATCATGGATCTCTCTCTACTTTTCTCCGTTCATCTTTCCCTCGATCCTGACTGGTCTCCCAGTCCCTGCCGCTGAAAAACATCCCCTAAGCATGATGCTTCACCGTAGGGATGGTGCCAGGTTTCCTCCAGACGTGATGCTTGGCATTTAAGCCAAAGAGTTCAATCTTGGTTTCATCAGACCAGAGAATCGTTTCTCATGGTCTGAGAGTCTTTAGGTGCCTTTTGGCAAACTCCAAGCGGGCTGTCATGTGCCTTTCACTGAGGAGTGACTTCCATCTGGCTACTCTACTATAAAAGCCTGATTAGTGGTGCAGAGATGGTTGTCCTTCTGGAAGGTTTTCCAATCTCCACAGAGGAACTCTGGAGCTCTGTCATGAGTGACCATCGAGTTCTTGGTCACCCCGATTGCTCAGTTTGGCCAGGCGGCCAGCTCTAGGAAGAGGCCTCCATCATTTTAGAATGATAGAAGCCACGTTGTTCTTCTTCAATGCTGAAACAATTTTTTGGTACCTTTCCCCAGATCTGTGCCTCGACACAATTCTGTCTCGGAGCTCTACGGCCAATTCCTTCCACCTCATGGCTTGTTTTTTTTTCTCTGACATGTACTATCAACTGTGGGACATTATATAGACAGGTGTGCACCTTTCCAAATCATGTCCAATCAATTTAATTTAGACTCCAAGTAGAGTCTAAATTCCAGGTAGACTCCAATAAAGTTACGGAAACATCAAGGGTTATCAATGGAAACACGATGCCACTGAGCTCAATTTCGAGACCAGATATTTCTGTTTTTTATTAAATTGGCAAACATTGAATTTTTTATTTTTTTTTTGAACTTTGTCTTTATGGGGTATTGTGATGTCATTATGGGGGTATTGTGATGTCATTATGGAGTATTGTGATGTCATTATGGAGTATTGTGTGTAGATTGCTGAGGAAAAAACTAATATTTAATCAATTATAGAACAAGGCTGTAAACGTAACAATATGTGGTACTAGTCAAGGGGTCTGAATGCACTGTACATCCACACCACAACGCCACTAAATTTTCTTTAAAACATAAATTGGTATATTTCTGGAAGTAGGCCAACAAGACAACTTGCTCGTCCTGGTGCTGTCCTTCTCAGCATTGTTTGAACATATACATCCAGTATATACAGTGAGTGTACAAAACATTAAGAACACCTTAATATTGGAGTTGCGCACCCCCCCCCTCCCCCCTTTTGCCGTCAGAACAGCCTCAATTGGTCGGGTATGGACCGTACAGTGGCGAAAGGGTTCCACAGGGATGCTGGCCCATGTTGACTCTACAAGGTGTTGAAAGCGTTCCACAGGGATGCTGGCCCATGTCGACTCCAATGCTTCCCACAGTTGTGTCCAGTTGGCTGGATGTCCTTTGGGTGGTGGACCATTCTTGATACACACAGGAAACTGGAGTGTGAAAAACCCAGCAGCTTTGCATGTCTTGACACAAACTGGTGCACCTGGCACCTACTACCCTACCCCGTTCAAACACATCTAATCTTTTGTCTTTTTCATTCACCCTCTGAATGGCAACACATACACAATCCATGTCTCAATCGTCTGTAGGATTAAACATCCTTCTTTAACCAGGTCTCCTCCCCTTCATCTTTAACCAGGTCTCCTCCCCTTCATCTTTAACCAGGTCTCCTCCCCTTCCTCTTTAACCAGGTCTCCTCCCCTTCATCTACACCGATTGAAGCGACATCAATAAGGGATCAAAGTATATCACCTGGTCAGTCAACGTCATGGAAAGAGGTGTTCTTAATGTTCTGTCCGCTCTGTCTATATACTGGCTCCATATAAAACCTGGTTTTAACTCGACTCAGATGGGACTGGCAGCGAGCGCACATGTTTTTATAGAAAATTTTATTCAACATACATTTTCCAGCAAAAAAAAAAAAAAAAGGCAATATACAGGAGTAGTTGTGGTACACTGCTGCTACAGGGACGAGCTTCAACTGGAAACACACCCAATCAAGGAGGAACAAGGGCATTGATCAGGGCCCGTATCCACCAAGAGTCTCAGGATAGTAGAGCTGGTCTAGCAGCAGTTTGGCCTTTTTAGATCGTAAAGGAATAAGCTTGTACGGACAGATCCTAGATCAGCACTCCTAAATCAAAGACACTCTGTGGATAACGAGCCCTGATCTCATCATCTAGGGTGACAAAACTCCAGTAACTTTTTTCCCCAGAATTCCCTGGGTTTTCCCAGAAATCCCTGTTGGATGATTCCTCTGAATCAGAGGAGTAATACGCAGGTAGTCTGGAATCCTCCAACTGGGATGTGTGGAAAACCTGGGAGATTTTTTTGGGGGAAAAGTTATTTCTAAACCCTAATCCCACCGGTTAGTAGCGCAGCTCGTTATCTTAACCCTTAACATCACTATCAGAACCAACGGGTGCCGTTAGTTAAAACAAAAAAACAGGAGAAAACAGAACCAAAACAAGAATCTAAAGAATCAAGGAACCCCTAAAACGAAAACAAAACTACACAAGAAATATGAACACCTGAATCTTCTCAGTTTGTAGCCAACCAATAACATCGTTCTGTGTTTCTCATTTCACGTTTTTTTTGTTGTGTTTTCTTTAAATATATACACACACAATTTCAAATCTCTTCACAAAGCCAACTATGATGGGCTTTTAGGGAGGGGAGGGGAGGGCATTCCATCTGTGCTTAAGAAAAAAAAGGTCAGTGTGTTTTGTTGTTCTAATAATAATTATAGTAACACTGGTTCTGTGTATATATGGTGAAACCAGAGGGCTCACTAATGGCCGAAACTTCCTACTAAAGCAGCACTACTCAAACTCCCCCAACACCAGAGGAGGTACAGCCCATCCCAAACCCTCAGTCAAACTCCCCCAAACACAAACCCTCAGTCAAACTCCCCCAACACCAGAGGAGGTACAGCCCATCACAAACCCTCAGTCAAACTCCCCCAAAACACAAACCCTCAGTCAAACTCCCCCAAACACCAGAGGAGGTACAGCCCATCACAAACCCTCAGTCAAACTCCCCCAAAACACAAACCCTCAGTCAAACTCCCCCAAACACCAGAGGAGGTGCAGCCCATCACAAACCCTCAGGGATGGAGGGAACATAACAGGGCAGGAGAAGAGGAGAGGAAGGGCAACATTAAAATCATAAGTAGGACCAAAGTTGCCATTTACCAGTCCTGAGAAACGGCTTTGATATGGAGTGGCAACGTGCAAGATGAAAGTACAGACCACTTCTTCTCTTTTTACATTTATTTTAAACAGATGCTGTGTATTTTTATTTTATTATACAAGAAGATATTGCAGAAAAAAAAGACAAAAACTGATTTTTTTTTAAATTTTTTTAAAGATGGAAACACTTTGACTAGTTGACTAAAGGAGAAGGGGGAGGGGGGGGGGGAGGATATGAAGAGGATCACATCAGGAATTACTAGTCTCAAGCTTCAACCCTTCTGCAACTGGTTCTCTTCTTTAAAAGACCAAATCATCCTTCTTGGTTTCTGCCCCCCCCCCCCCCCCACTATACGCAGCAGCGCTCTTTACGTTTTGAAACAACTCTTATCATTAAAAACAAAAAACAAAATAAACCAGGAAAAAGTAAAGTTCATCTTCCTGTCCTTTCTCCAATTTCATTTCTTTCATCCAGACAAAAAAAATAGGCAGTCGGAGTTAGAGAAGCCAAAAACCTAACAGCCTCAAAAACAGTAGAAGGGCGGGAGGTGGTGGGGGGAGGAAGGGGGAGAGGGGGTTTGGGTGGAAGGCGGGGGTTTGGGTCGAAGGGGTGGTATAGTATTCATCATCATCATCATCATCATCAGCAGCCTGCTAATGGATGGATGGATGGATGGATCCGTGTGACAGGAGACATCACGGTGTCTGTCTGTGGAAGGTGTTAGAGGTGGGGCACAGACACTTGGTTGGTTACAGTCTGTGGTTATGGTGGGTTAAGGAGGAAGAAGAGAGAGAGGAGGAAGAGAAGGGAGGAGGGAGGAGGAAGAGAGAGGAGGAAGAAGAGAGGAGGAAGAAAAGAGAGGAGGAAGAAAAGAGGAAGAAGAGGAGGGATGAGGAAGAGGAGAGAGGAGGAAGAGGAGAGAGGAGGAAGAGGGAGGAGGAAGAGGAGGGAGGAGGAAGAGGAGGGTTGCTCAGTTGTGGATCTTGATAGCTTTCTCCAGGTAGGTATAGCGACCTCTCTTCGGGGCTTTGTTGAAGTGGTCCAGGCCTAACCAGGGTCGAGGGTGGGACATGTTACCTAGAGGGGAGAGGAGGGATGTTACAAAACCACAGCACATAGTTCACATTCTGAGAGAGGAAGCCTGGTGGTGGTGGTAGTAGTGTTACAATACCACAGCACATAGTTCACATTCTGAGAGAGGAAGCCTGGTGGTGGTGGTAGTAGTGTTACAATACCACAGCACACAGTTCACATTCTGAGAGAGAGGAAGCCTGGTGGTGGTGGTAGTAGTGTTACAAAACCACAGCACATAGTTCACATTCTGAGAGAGAGGAAGCCTGGTGGTGGTGGTAGTTGGTAGTAGTAGTAGTTAGCAGTAGTAGTAGTAGTGTCACAATACCACAGCACATAGTTCACATTCTGAGAGAGAGGAAGCCTGGTGGTGGTGGTAGTAGTGTCACAAAACCACAGCACATAGTTAACATTCTGAGAGAGGGGAAGCCTGGTGGTGGTGGTAGTTGGTAGTAGTTGTAGTAGTTGTAGTAGTGTTAGTAGTTGGTAGTACTAGTAACAGTGGTAGTAGTTAGTAGCAGTGATAGTATTAGAAGTAGTTGGTAGTAGAAGTGGCAGCGGTAGTTAGTAGTAGAAGTGGCAGCGGTAGTTAGTAGTAGAAGTGGCAGCGGTAGTTAGTAGAAGTGGCAGCGGTAGTTGGTAGTAGAAGTGGCAGCGGTAGTTAGTAGTAGAAGTGACAGCGGTAGTTAGTAGTAGTAGTGGCAGCGGTAGTTAGTAGTAGTAGTGGCAGCGGTAGTTAGTAGTAGTAGTGGCAGCGGTAGTTAGTAGTAGTAGTGGCAGCGGTAGTTGGTAGTAGAAGTGGCAGCGGTAGTTAGTAGTAGAAGTGACAGCGGTAGTTGGTAGTAGTAGTGGCAGCGGTAGTTAGTAGTAGAAGTGGCAGCGGTAGTTAGTAGCAGCAGCGGTAGTTAGTAGTAGAAGTGGCAGCGGTAGTTAGTAGTAGAAGTGGCAGCGGTAGTTAGTAGTAGAAGTGGCAGCGGTAGTTGGTAGTAGAAGTGGCAGCGGTAGTTGGTAGCAGCAGCGGTAGTTAGTAGTAGAAGTGGCAGCGGTAGTTAGTAGTAGAAGTGGCAGCGGTAGTTAGTAGTAGAAGTGGCGGCGGTAGTTAGTAGTAGTAGTGGCGGCGGTAGTTAGTAGTAGAAGTGGCAGCGGTAGTTGGTAGTAGTAGTGGCAGCGGTAGTTGGTAGTAGAAGTGGCAGCGGTAGTTAGTAGTAGAAGTGGCGGCGGTAGTTAGTAGTAGTAGTGGCGGCGGTAGTTAGTAGTAGAAGTGGCGGCGGTAGTTAGTAGTAGAAATGGCAGCGGTAGTTAGTAGTAGAAATGGCAGCGGTAGTTAGTAGAAGTGGCAGCGGTAGTTAGTAGTAGAAATGGCAGCGGTAGTTAGTAGTAGAAGTGGCAGCGGTAGTTAGTAGAAGTAGTGGCAGCGGTAGTTAGTAGTAGTAGTGGCGGCGGTAGTTAGTAGTAGTAGTGGCGGCGGTAGTTAGTAGTAGAAGTGGCGGCGGTAGTTAGTAGAAGTGGCAGCGGTAGTTAGTAGTAGAAGTGACAGCGGTAGTTAGTAGTAGAAGTGGCAGCGGTAGTTAGTAGTAGAAGTGGCAGCGGTAGTTAGTAGTTGGTAGTAGAAGTGGCGGCGGTAGTTAGTAGTAGTAGTGGCGGCGGTAGTTAGTAGTAGTAGTGGCAGCGGTAGTTAGTAGTAGTAGTGGCGGCGGTAGTTAGTAGTAGAAGTGGCAGCGGTAGTTAGTAGTAGCAGTGGCGGCGGTAGTTAGTAGTAGAAGTGGCAGCGGTAGTTAGTAGTAGTAGTGGCAGCGGTAATTAGTAGTGGCAGCGGTAGTTAGTAGTAGTAGTGGCGGCGGTAGTTAGTAGTAGAAGTGGCGGCGGTAGTTAGTAGTAGTAGTGGCGGCGGTAGTTAGTAGTAGAAGTGGCAGCGGTAGTTAGTAGTAGTAGTGGCAGCGGTAGTTAGTAGTGGCAGCGGTAGTTAGTAGTAGTAGTGGCGGCGGTAGTTAGTAGTAGAAGTGGCGGCGGTAGTTAGTAGAAGTGGCAGCGGTAGTTAGTAGTAGAAGTGACAGCGGTAGTTAGTAGTAGCAGCGGTAGTTAGTAGTAGAAGTGGCAGCGGTAGTTAGTAGTAGCGGCGGTAGTTAGTAGTAGTAGTAGTGGCGGCGGTAGTTAGTAGTAGTAGTGGCGGCGGTAGTTAGTGGTAGAAGTGGCAGCGGTAGTTAGTAGAAGTGGCAGCGGTAGTTAGTAGTAGAAGTGGCAGCGGTAGTTAGTAGTAGTAGTGGCAGCGGTAGTTAGTAGAAGTGGCAGCGGTAGTTAGTAGAAGTGGCAGCGGTAGTTAGTAGAAGTGGCAGCGGTAGTTAGTAGTAGAAGTGGCAGCGGTAGTTAGTAGTAGAAGTGGCAGCGGTAGTTAGTAGTAGAAGTGGCAGCAGTAGTTAGTAGTAGAAGTGGCAGCGGCAGTTAGTAGTAGAAGTGGCAGCGGTAGTTAGTAGTAGAAGTGGCAGCGGTAGTTAGTAGTTAGTAGTAGTAGTGGCAGCGGTAGTTAGTAGTAGAAGTGGCAGCGGTAGTTAGTAGTAGAAGTGGCAGCGGTAGTTAGTAGTTAGTAGTAGTAGTGGCGGTGGCCGTTAGTAGTAGTGTGTGTCAGCTACATGCACAAGCACAGCCTGGCTAGCTACCGCCCCCCCTAGAGAAGACAAGTAGCCTGGCTAGCTACCGCCCCCTAGAGAAGACAAGTAGCCTGGCTAGCTACCGCCCCCTAGAGAAGACAAGTAGCCTGGCTAGCTACCGCCCCCTAGAGAAGACAAGTAGCCTGGCTAGCTACCGCCCCCTAGAGAAGACAAGTAGCCTGGCTAGGTACCGCCCCCTAGAGAAGACAAGTAGCCTGGCTAGCTACCGCCACCTAGAGAAGAGACAGACTGGATCCTCTCAATCCGTACACCACATTGGACAAGAAGTCCCGAAAGTACCGAACAGTTTTTCATGTTCTAGTGTTCAAAAGAGTACCAAAGTTTTGGCATACCGTGCAAAACTAGTAGTTGGTAGTACTGTACCTGGCTGTGGCTGGAAGTCTTTCAGGTTGACCTCGTACTCATCCTCAGTGAGGTACTGATGCCGGCCCATCATCACTATCGCAAACTTGAACTGCAGACAAACAAAGAACACAGTGAGTATTCAGTAAGGGGTTTATACTCCTCCCTCCTGGTTATAACTGCTCATCACTCAACAGGTCAGTAAGGGGTTTATACTCCTCCCTCCTGGTTATAACTGCTCATCACTCAACAGGTCAGTAAGGGGTTTATACTCCTCCCTCCTGGTTATAACTGCTCATCACTCAACAGGTCAGTAAGGGGTTTATACTCCTCCCTCCTGGTTATAACTACTCCTCCCTCCTGGTTATAACTGCTCATCACTCAACAGGTCAGTTAGGGGTTTATACTCCTCCCTCCTGGTTATAACTGCTCATCACTCAACAGGTCAGTAAGGGGTTTATACTCCTCCCTCCTGGTTATAACTACTCCTCCCTCCTGGTTATAACTGCTCATCACTCAACAGGTCAGTTAGGGGTTTATACTCCTCCCTCCTGGTTATAACTGCTCATCACTCAACAGGTCAGTTAGGGGTTTATACTCCTCCCTCCTGGTTATAACTGCTCATCACTCAACAGGTCAGTTAGGGGTTTATACTCCTCCCTCCTGGTTATAACTGCTCATCACTCAACAGGTCAGTTAGGGGTTTATACTCCTCCCTCCTGGTTATAACTGCTCATCACTCAACAGGTCAGTAAGGGGTTTATACTCCTCCCTCCTGGTTATAACTACTCCTCCCTCCTGGTTATAACTGCTCATCACTCAACAGGTCAGTTAGGGGTTTATACTCCTCCCTCCTGGTTATAACTGCTCATCACTCAACAGGTCAGTTAGGGGTTTATACTCCTCCCTCCTGGTTATAACTGCTCATCACTCAACAGGTCAGTAAGGGGTTTATACTCCTCCCTCCTGGTTATAACTACTCCTCCCTCCTGGTTATAACTGCTCATCACTCAACAGGTCAGTTAGGGGTTTATACTCCTCCCTCCTGGTTATAACTGCTCATCACTCAACAGGTCAGTAAGGGGTTTATACTCCTCCCTCCTGGTTATAACTACTCCTCCCTCCTGGTTATAACTGCTCATCACTCAACAGGTCAGTTAGGGGTTTATACTCCTCCCTCCTGGTTATAACTGCTCCTCCCTCCTGGTTATAACTGCTCATCACTCAACAGGTCAGTTAGGGGTTTATACTCCTCCCTCCTGGTTATAACTGCTCATCACTCAACAGGTCAGTAAGGGGTTTATACTCCTCCCTCCTGGTTATAACTACTCCTCCCTCCTGGTTATAACTGCTCATCACTCAACAGGTCAGTTAGGGGTTTATACTCCTCCCTCCTGGTTATAACTACTCCTCCCTCCTGGTTATAACTGCTCATCACTCAACAGGTCAGTTAGGGGTTTATACTCCTCCCTCCTGGTTATAACTGCTCCTCCCTCCTGGTTATAACTGCTCATCACTCAACAGGTCAGTTAGGGGTTTATACTCCTCCCTCCTGGTTATAACTGCTCATCACTCAACAGGTCAGTTAGGGGTTTATACTCCTCCTTATATATCTCAGTGACATACTCTGCCAGTAAAGTAGCGGTATTTCCTCTCTATTGACAGTTGACAAATAATTGTTATTACTCACAAAGCTGAAACGACTCGTTTTTGACAACAGTAACATATAGTATCATAGCGGCTAGGCTATAGATGGCTGATGGATGTAGCAGCATAGCGGCTAGGCTATAGATGGCTGATGGATGTAGCAGCATAGCAGCAAGGCTATAGATGGTTGATGGATGTAGCAGCATAGCGGCTAGGCTATAGATGGCTGATGGATGTAGCATCATAGCGGCTAGGCTATAGATGGCTGATGGATGTAGCATCATAGCAGCAAGGCTATAGATGGTTGATGGATGTAGCAGCATAGCGGCTAGGCTATAGATGGCTGATGGATGTAGCATCATAGCGGCTAGGCTATAGATGGTTGATGGATGTAGCAGCATAGCGGCTAGGCTATAGATGGCTGATGGATGTAGCATCATAGCGGCTAGGCTATAGATGGCTGATGGATGTAGCAGCATAGCGGCTAGGCTATAGATGGCTGATGGATGTAGCATCATAGCAGCAAGGCTATAGATGGTTGATGGATGTAGCAGCATAGCGGCTAGGCTATAGATGGCTGATGGATGTAGCATCATAGCGGCTAGGCTATAGATGGTTGATGGATGTAGCAGCATAGCGGCTAGGCTATAGATGGCTGATGGATGTAGCATCATAGCGGCTAGGCTATAGATGGCTGATGGATGTAGCAGCATAGCGGCTAGGCTATAGATGGCTGATGGATGTAATCTGAAACGACTCGTTTTTAACAACAGAAAACAGTAGGCGTTTTTAACAACGGTCTTCGCCGCAACTCCATTTCAAAACGTCGCTCAACTGTCAGTATTGCTTGTGTGTATCAAAACTCTCCCTTCACTCTGCGTGCTAAGTGGGAGCCAGCAGAGAAACAAGGGGCTGGGTTTCAGACTCATAAAAGACACACCCTTGTCTACGGTACACTCGCCTTATGCTCTTGGGGGGACTCCCCGTTTGCGAGTGTACAATTATGTTGACGTCAGGGGGCCTGAAACGTCCCATAATTCAATTCACCAAGGTTGTACATCCCCGCTAAGAAAAGTCAGCCGAAACTTTAACCTCACCGTCAATACGGAGAAGTCAATACGGTGTAAGTAAAAAAACGTACAAGTTTAAGTAAAAAAACGAATGTAAAACGCGTAGCAAAATGTGCTGCTAACGCACACGACGACACAAACACGTCTCGTAAAACTAATGATGTTTCTGATTGGTTCGTATTTGGAAATTGTAGAAATAAACATTTTCCTTATTCAGAAGTTCCAGCAAGGCAGGCTAACGTTAGTTAGCTAATTAATTAATTTGCTAGCTATCCTACAGTAGGCGTCTAATAATTATATAACGTTAATATAAGTAGACATGCAAACATAATTGACTGTAACACATATAAAGCATCCACAAGATACCGGTGGCTGAAAACACAATTGCGGGATGAGACCAATTTCCGGGCAAGGGTTAAAACCTAAAAACCTAAATCATTAAGTTTCCACTTCATTTGAGGGCTGAGGGGAGAGGGTGTGTCTTTTAAGTGTTTGGAATGCAGCCAAGGACTGGGCAGATACGGTCATTGCAGGAAGCAGGTTAATTGTACATTACTGTTGACCAAATAATGGTTTTTAGAACACAAAAAAATGTGCAGTTGTGTTGCCTAATCATCGAAATTACCAACATTATCAAAATTGCTTCGGTAAGAGTGCAATGTGGTCAGTAGTTTTCGGTTTATCGTTAGTGGACACCCTGGAAAGAGAGCAATGGCGAGGGAGGAGGAGAGAGAGAAGGCGAGAGAGGGAAGGGAGAAATAGGGAGGGATTGAAGACGAGGAAGAAAGTACTGACCTTCTCAAACTCTTTCTCCTGGATTTCCAGCATGCTCTGAATCCTCCTCATCACATCTCTGAACGGCTCACCCTGAGAACACACACACACAAGAGGTAGTCAAACGCACAGGAAAAACCCAGCAGCGTCACAATCCTCCAAGCTGTTTAAAGGCACAGTCACTTTAGTGTATGTAAACTTCTGACCCACTGGAATTGTGATTAAGTGAAATAATCTGTCTGTAAACAATTGTTGAAAAAATTACTTGTCATGCACAAAGTAGATGTCCTAACCAACTTGCCAAAACTATAGTTTGTTAACAAGTAGTTTGTGGAGAGGTTGAAAAACAAGTTTTAATGACTCCAACCTAAGTGTATGTAAACTTCCCACTTCAACTGTATATCCAACCTTTGATCTACTCAAAGATCCATTATTAGCGTGTTCTAACCACTCCTATAAAAACGATAGATGATCAGACACTCAACAATAAGGTCTGATTTCATTATTACTGAAACAGGACCCAGGGGGTGAGTATAAAGATCCAGTACGGGGGGAAAAAAATAAAAAATTGGAGGCCCCTTTTTACACGTCACTGCTGTGATGTAAAACTCCTGACAAAATGCAGAGCGAAAAGAACAACTTCGAAAAAGACCTTTGATAAATCTTGGGGAATCTCTTGTACAACAGGTTAAAGTCATGTACAACAGGTTAAAGTCATGTACAACAGGTTAAAGTCATGTACAACAGGTTAAAGTCATGTACAACAGGTTAAAGTCTTATACAACAGGTTAAAGTCATGTACAACAGGTTAAAGTCTTATACAACAGGTTAAAGTCATGTACAACAGGTTAAAGTCATGTACAACAGGTTAAAGTCATGTACAACAGGTTAAAGTCATGTACAACAGGTTAAAGTCATGTACAACAGTACAACAGGTTAAAGTCATGTACAACAGTACAACAGGTTAAAGTCATGTACAACAGTACAACAGGTTAAAGTCATGTACAACAGTACAACAGGTTAAAGTCATGTACAACAGTACAACAGGTTAAAGTCATGTACAACAGTACAACAGGTTAAAGTCATGTACAACAGTACAACAGGTTAAAGTCATGTACAACAAGTTAAAGTCATGTACAACAGGTTAAAGTCATGTACAACAGGTTAAAGTCATGTACAACAGGTTAAAGTCATGTACAACAGGTTAAAGTCATGTACAACAGTACAACAGGTTAAAGTCATGTACAACAGGTTAAAGTCATGTACAGCAACACCAAGATTTAAAACAGTAAAATAAAAACTTCTCAGAAAGTTTTGAACGGCCCAGAGGAGTTAAACAAGGCTGTCCGTTGTCTCCATATGTATTTGTTCTGGCCATTGAAATTCTCTCTTTAGTTTTAGATCGAACAATAACATCAAAAGGTTTACAAAATCATAGACTAAAAACAAGTGTTAATATATGCAGATGACTCAAGTTTCTTAAGTATTACATTTTTTAAATCACACCGTTTAGCTCCAATCAAACCACAGTTTATGTATTCACTAATGGCGCCATCTACACCAGACTTACTCACCTTTCAAATTACATATGAGCAAATAATATTTACATTTATTTGGAATGGTAACCCATAACAACATTAAAAACATACTTATTTATATAAATTAAATATGTTTGGGGGACTGAAATGTGAATATTAAAAAGCATTAAAAAGATCTCACTACAAGCTTCACTCATACAGAAGTTCTACTGAAACCCCAAAATGGTTCCTCAGTAGCCACATGTGTTGTTAATCCACAATACTAATCTAGGGAAAAGGAAGCCTGTACACAATATGAACATGCATCCGGTTTGTAAACAAGTCACTAAAGTAATACTGCAAAAAAATGTGGCAAAGCAATTCACTTTTTGTTAGATATCTTGTTTTAACAACATTAAGTGGCAAAAATAGTAGCAGTGCAGTACAACTTTACCATCAGCTACAGTAGACTAGACACCTCTGTCTGAGACAGTAGACTAGACATGCTTCAGCATCAGCTACAGTAGACTACACACCTCTGTCTGAGACAGTAGACTAGACACCTCTGTCTGAGACAGTAGACTAGACACCTCTGTCTGAGACAGTAGACTAGACATGCTTCAGCATCAGCTACAGTAGACTAGACACCTCTGTCTGAGACAGTAGACTAGACATGCTTCAGCATCAGCTACAGTAGACTACACACCTCTGTCTGAGACAGTAGACTAGACACCTCTGTCTGAGACAGTAGACTAGACACCTCTGTCTGAGACAGTAGACTAGACACCTCTGTCTGAGACAGTAGACTAGACATGCTTCAGCATCAGCTACAGTAGACTACACACCTCTGTCTGAGACAGTAGGACAGACATGCTTCAGCATCAGCTACAGTAGACTAGACACCTCTGTCTGAGACAGTAGGACAGACATGCTTCAGCATCAGCTACAGTAGACTAGACACCTCTGTCTGAGACAGTAGGACAGACATGCTTCAGCATCAGCTACAGTAGACTAGACACCTCTGTCTGAGACAGTAGACTAGACACCTCTGTCTGAGACAGTAGACTAGACACCTCTGTCTGAGACAGTAGACTAGACACCTCTGTCTGAGACAGTAGACTAGACATGCTTCAGCATCAGCTACAGTAGACTAGACACCTCTGTCTGAGACAGTAGACTAGACATGCTTCAGCATCAGCTACAGTAGACTACACACCTCTGTCTGAGACAGTAGACTAGACATGCTTCAGCATCAGCTACAGTAGACTACACACCTCTGTCTGAGACAGTAGACTAGACATGCTTCAGCATCAGCTACAGTAGACTACACACCTCTGTCTGAGACAGTAGACTAGACATGCTTCAGCATCAGCTACAGTAGACTACACACCTCTGTCTGAGACAGTAGACTAGACATGCTTCAGCATCAGCTACAGTAGACTACACACCTCTGTCTGAGACAGTAGACTAGACATGCTTCAGCATCAGCTACAGTAGACTACACACCTCTGTCTGAGACAGTAGACTAGACATGCTTCAGCATCAGCTACAGTAGACTACACACCTCTGTCTGAGACAGTAGACTAGACATGCTTCAGCATCAGCTACAGTAGACTACACACCTCTGTCTGAGACAGTAGACTAGACACCTCTGTCTGAGACAGTAGACTAGACACCTCTGTCTGAGACAGTAGACTAGACATGCTTCAGCATCAGCTACAGTAGACTAGACACCTCTGTCTGAGACAGTAGACTAGACATGCTTCAGCATCAGCTACAGTAGACTACACACCTCTGTCTGAGACAGTAGACTAGACACCTCTGTCTGAGACAGTAGACTAGACACCTCTGTCTGAGACAGTAGACTAGACATGCTTCAGCATCAGCTACAGTAGACTACACACCTCTGTCTGAGACAGTAGACTAGACATGCTTCAGCATCAGCTACAGTAGACTACACACCTCTGTCTGAGACAGTAGACTAGACACCTCTGTCTGAGACAGTAGGACAGACATGCTTCAGCATCAGCTACAGTAGACTACACACCTCTGTCTGAGACAGTAGGACAGACATGCTTCAGCATCAGCTACAGTAGACTAGACACCTCTGTCTGAGACAGCAGGACAGACATGCTTCAGCATTAGGCTTTCAGTCCCCCCAGATCCAGTCAGAACAGTCAGTCACACCAGATCCAGTCAGACCAGTCAGTCCCACCAGATCCAGAACAGTCAGTCCCACCAGATCCAGAACAGTCAGTCCCACCAGATCCAGCCAGTCAGACCAGTCAGTCCCACCAGATCCAGCCAGTCAGACCAGTCAGTCCCACCAGATCCAGCCAGTCAGACCAGTCAGTCCCACCAGATCCAGCCAGTCAGTCCCACCAGATCCAGAACAGTCAGTCCCACCAGATCCAGCCAGTCAGAACAGTCAGTCCCACCAGATCCAGCCAGTCAGACCAGTCAGTCCCACCAGATCCAGCCAGTCAGAACAGCCAGTCCCACCAGATCCAGCCAGTCAGAACAGCCAGTCCCACCAGATCCAGTCAGTCAGAACAGTCAGTAAGACAACACACCTGTCTGATCTTCAACAGGAAAGGGATTCCAAACGTTCCAAAGACCTCCTTGTGGAAATGTGCGACAGGAATCAACATCTCAGTGTCCTTATCCAGGTCTACCTGGTCCAGAGGAAGTTCCTAGAGAGAGAGAGAGGGGTTAGGAGGAGAGGAGGAACGTACCTCTATTCTGAAGGTGTGGAGCGAGAGAGAGCGAGAGAGAGCGAGAGAGAGAGAGCAGAGAGAGAGCAGAAAGAGGTTAGGAGAAGAGGAGGAACGTACCTCTATTCTGAAGGTACGGCTGGCGGCGGGAGATAAACATTCTAACAGCTCGTCCTCCTGGTGAACCCCGATGATCTTATAGCTTACTATCTCCAACAGTCTGGGGAGAGAGAGGGAGGGGGAGGGGGAAAGAGAGGGAGGAGGGAGGGAGGGGGAAAGAGAGGAGAGAGTGGGAGGGAGGGGGGAGAGAGAGTGCATGAGGGAGAGAGAGAGGGCGGGAGAGAGAGAGAGGGGGCGTGAGGGAGAGAGGGGGCGTGAGGGAGAGAGGGGGCGTGAGGGAGAGAGAGAGGGGGCGAGAGGGAGAGAGAGAGGGGGCGAGAGAGAGAGAGGGGGCGAGAGGGAGGGCGTGAGGGAGAGGGAGGGCGTGAGGGAGAGTGAGAGGTTAGAGGCAGGGTGGAGAAAAGTAGAGAACAGCAGCAGTTATGCCTAATAATAGCATTGAAGAACCCCAGGGTGTAATACAGGCCTGACCATGAAGAACCCCAGGGTGTAATACAGGCCTGACCATGAAGAACACCCGGGTGTAATACAGGCCTGACCACTAGAGGTATAATAATACCATTGAAGAACCCCTGGGTGTAATACAGGCCTGACCATGAAGAACCCCAGGGTGTAATACAGGCCTGACCATGAAGAACACCCGGGTGTAATACAGGCCTGACCACTAGAGGTATAATAATACCATTGAAGAACCCCTGGGTGTAATACAGGCCTGACCACCAGAGGGCAGCACAGTGGTGACAGTCTCTCTGCTTACCGGAGCTTCTCTGAGCCTTTGTCGGAGAGCTCCACAGCTTTTTTACATTCCTCCAGCAGGTCCCTGACACAGCCGTGTTTATCTGGGTAGAGAGTGATCTCCTGGAGGGAGAGAGTTAGTTACGAAAATCATTTATTCATCATCATCAGGGTCAAAAGGTTAGAAAGCCTGAGTGAGATAACATTTTTCATACGAGGTGACAGTACAGAATGTTAACTGTTATTTGAGGGTATTTTCATGAACATGTTTATTTAATTTATACACTTTCTACATCTAGATCCTCCTTTTGAAGAAGTCATAAGTATTGAAACAAAATTCACTTGGGTGTATTAAAATAGTGAAAGGTTTAGTGTTTGGTCCATATTTCTAGCACGCAATGAATAGATCAAGCTTGTGACCCCACCCCCCACTACTACCAATAACAGGGCGGTATGATCAGGCCCCGCCCCACACTACTACCAATAACAGGGCAGTATGATCATGCCCCGCCCCACACTACCACCAATAACAGGGCGGTATGTTCAGGCCCCGCCCCCCATCCTAACCAATAACAGGGCGGTATGATCAGGCCCTGCCCCCCACCATAACCAACAGGGCGGTATGATCAGGCCCCGCCCCCCCACCATAACCAATAACAGGGGAGCAATTTTGGGGCGGTATGATCATTATTATTCATGATTCATTCAGGATGATCTGTAACCATGGTAGCATCCACATGAATGTAGAAGTGTTTAGAAACATTCTATTCTTATTTACAATAAAAATGACTCCAAAATGTAAAAATATTATTTACCCTTCATTTCTATTGGGCACAACATACCGCAAATTCATCCAACTAGTTGGTAGTCACAAGCTTGATGGATGTAGTCATTGCATGCTCGGAATAAGGGACCAAATACTAAACCTTAGACTATTTTAATACATGATACTAGATACATAAAGTGCTTTCATTTCTAAAACAGTAAAACATATGAACATACCCTCAAATAAAAAATATGACACTCTGTTCTGTCGCCTCAGGAAACATCAAATTCAAAAAGCTGGAGAATAAATGAAATGTTGTCTCTTTACTGTAATGTAAACAGGGAGGGAGGGATGTTACCTCTTCTCTGTACTGGCTGTTGAGCCATATGGACTTAAAGCTCCTCCTGTTCTCAAAGTCTGTGATCTTCATCTTCAACTGAGAGGAGACAACATTAACAGTCAGTACACACACACACCCCCCCACAGGTACACCCCCACACCCACAGGTACACCCCCAATTATGTACCCAGAAAACATTGCGGTGTACGAGGCCATCGCCCCCTATCGGACAGACACATTATAAAAATGTTTTAATATAGTAAAATAATAAGCTAAAAACAACAGTTGGGCTGTAGAGCAACATCTAATGCAACTGGACCAATCAAGATAATGTTGAAAGACCGGGAGAATCACGAGGAAAGATAATGTAGTTGAAAGACCGGGAGAATCACGAGGAAAGATAATGTAGTTGAAAGACCGGGAGAATCACGTGGAAAGATAATGTAGTTGAAAGACCGGGAGACTCACGAGGAAAGATAATGTAGTTGAAAGACCGGGAGACTCACGAGGAAAGATAATGTAGTTGAAAGACCGGGAGACTCACGAGGAAAGATAATGTAGTTGAAAGACCGGGAGAATCACGTGGAAAGAATGTAGTTGAAAGACCGGGAGAATCACGTGGAAAGATAATGTAGTTGAAAGACCGGGAGACTCACGAGGAAAGATAATGTAGTTGAAAGACCGGGAGACTCACGAGGAAAGATAATGTAGTTGAAAGACCGGGAGACTCACGAGGAAAGATAATGTAGTTGAAAGCCTGGTCAGAGGCTAAGCGCAGGCCTTATATAATACTCCACACACACCACCTGCTCCATGCTGAAGCTCCTCCACCACCAGAGATGATGATTATATTTAATTAGCTAACTTTGGATTTCCCCCCTAATGGTTAAGAACCGGTAGGAAGTTCTGGAGAGAACTTCTCCTCTCCTCGGCCATGCAGGGTGGCAAAAGCGATCGATTCTGGAACGATCAACTTTACGCTGTACATCTAAAAAATGACTGTCCGACGTAAAACCGGGTTTATCCAGACGAGAGACGTCTCTGACACTTCATGTTCAACAACACCATACGTTGTCAGTCGTCTGATAAACCCTCGTATCAACACAAAGACATTTCAATCATCTGAAGGCTGAAGGTGTGCCAGATTACCTCTCGTTGGTCAGCGTGTGACGCTGGGCACAGTGCTCAGGTTGACTAGACTACCGATATTGTCTAGAGGTTTATTCTCCCAAGTTAAAAAAAAAAAAAAACCCGGAGGTCAACGACGGTGACATACTCAGGTCCACACGTCTTCTGTCACAGGAGATGAGGTGCAAGATGTAAAGACGACATGAAGAGGTGTTCCTGACTGATGGGTTTGGGGTCTGTCGACCGATGGGACTCGTATCTTAAACATCTGAATGGGGACTGATAGGAAGTGACTCGCTGCTCTGCTGTCTACCGAGAGCGACACCGTTCTTCACCGGGACGCGCCAGTCAAGTTCAAATAGACTCAGTCGTCCGCTGTCACGTCACCGTCAATGCTGACTGGCAATCATATCTCTCACACACACACCCCCCACACCTGTTGGTAGTAGAGTTTCTTGGGTTGACGTGGTTTGAAGAACTGCAGCAAATCTCGGAGGGTTCCTTCATAGTTGTGTCTGAGAGGATTCCCAGGTCCGTCTCTGTACCTGCCCAGAGAGGAGAGGAGAGGGGGAGGAAAGAGGAGGAGGAGAGAGAGGAAGGAGGAGAGACATAGGGAAGGGGGAGGAGAGAGAAGGAAGGGGGAGGAGAGAGAGGGAAGGAGAAGAGAGTGAAGGAGGAGAAGAGAGTGAAGGAGGAAGAGAGAGAGAGGGGGAGGAAGAGAGAGAGAGGGGGAGGAAGAGAGAGGGAAGGAGGAGAGAGAGAGGGGGAAGAGAGAGGGAAGGAAGAGGAGCGAGAGAGGGAGTAGGACGAGAGAGAGAGGGACAGGTTACTCAACAAGTCAACTTGGGGCTTCAAACTTTTCATACTGTACTGCACACGTAAAACCGGAGTGTGTGTCCGTGTGTGTGACGGCAGTCCTACCCCTGGGACTTGAAGAACTGGAGGAGCATGGGATCTGTGTTCAACCTCTGAGCCACCGTCTTCGCCACCTGACAAGACAGGTTAAAGAGATTCTCCAGTACTTTTGTAAGGTGCGGCACAGCTTCAAGAAAACAGTTGCTTTCAAACTACGGATTTCATGGCAAATTGAGGTAAGACAGTAATTCCGCTCATAGATTTTACATGAATATGAACAACAGTATGAACAACAAACACCTTGACACATCCAGCCCAAAGCAGTAGGTTCAAAAATACATTTAGTGGCCAAAGTACCGGAGCATGTCTTTAACACACTAGCTTTATGGAACAATACCCAACGTACCGGAGCATGTCTTTAACACACTAGCTTTATGGAACAATACCCAAAGTACCAGAGCATGTCTTTAAACACACTAGCTTTATGGACCAATACCCAAAGTACCAGAGCATGTCTTTAACAAACACACTAGCTTTATGGACCAATACCCAACGTACCGGAGCATGTCTTTAACACACTAGCTTTATGGAACAATACCCAAAGTACCAGAGCATGTCTTTAAACACACTAGCTTTATGGACCAATACCCAAAGTACCAGAGCATGTCTTTAACACACTAGCTTTATGGAACAATACCCAACGTACCAGAGCATGTCTTTAAACACACTAGCTTTATGGACCAATACCCAAAGTACCAGAGCATGTCTTTAACAAAACACACTAGCTTCATGGAACAATACCCAAAGTACCAGAGCATGTCTTTAAACACACTAGCTTTATGGACCAATACCCAAAGTACCAGAGCATGTCTTTAACAAAACACACTAGCTTTATGGACCAATACCCAACGTACCAGAGCATGTCTTTAACAAACACACTAGCTTTATGGACCAATACCCAAAGTACCAGAGCATGTCTTTAACAAAACACACTAGCTTTATGGACCAATACCCAAAGTACCAGAGCATGTCTTTAAACACACTAGCTTTATGGACCAATACCCAAAGTACCAGAGCATGTCTTTAACAAAACACACTAGCTTCATGGAACAATACCCAACGTACCGGAGCATGTCTTTAACACACTAGCTTCATGGAACAATACCCAAAGTACCAGAGCATGTCTTTAACAAAACACACTAGCTTTATGGACCAATACCCAACGTACCAGAGCATGTCTTTAAACACACTAGCTTTATGGACCAATACCCAAAGTACCGGAGCATGTCTTTAAACACACTAGCTTTATGGACCAATACCCAAAGTACCGGAGCATGTCTTTAAACACACTAGCTTTATGGACCAATACCCAAAGTACCGGAGCATGTCTTTAACACACTAGCTTTATGGACCAATACCCAAAGTACCGGAGCATGTCTTTAACAAAACACACTAGCTTTATGGACCAATACCCAAAGTACCGGAGCATGTCTTTAACACACTAGCTTTATGGACCAATACCCAAAGTACCGGAGCATGTCTTTAACAAAACACACTAGCTTTATGGAACAATACCCAAAGTACCAGAGCATGTCTTTAAACACACTAGCTTTATGGAACAATACCCAAAGTACCAGAGCATGTCTTTAAACACACTAGCTTTATGGACCAATACCCAAAGTACCAGAGCATGTCTTTAAACACACTAGCTTTATGGACCAATACCCAAAGTACCAGAGCATGTCTTTAAACACACTAGCTTTATGGAACAATACCCAAAGTACCAGAGCATGTCTTTAAACACACTAGCTTTATGGAACAATACCCAAAGTACTGGAGCATGTCTTTAACAAAACACACTAGCTTTATGGAACAATACCCAAAGTACCAGAGCATGTCTTTAACAAACACACTAGCTTTATGGACCAATACCCAAAGTACTGGAGCATGTCTTTAACAAAACACACTAGCTTTATGGAACAATACCCAAAGTACCAGAGCATGTCTTTAACAAACACACTAGCTTTATGGAACAATACCCAAAGTACCAGAGCATGTCTTTAAACACACTAGCTTTATGGAACAATACCCAGAGCATGTCTTTAACACACTAGCTTTATGGAACAATACCCAAAGTACCAGAGCATGTCTTTAAACACACTAGCTTTATGGAACAATACCCAAAGTACCAGAGCATGTCTTTAAACACACTAGCTTTATGGAACAATACCCAAAGTACCGGAGCATGTCTTTAAACACACTAGCTTTATGGACCAATACCCAAAGTACCGGAGCATGTCTTTAACACACTAGCTTTATGGAACAATACCCAAAGTACCAGAGCATGTCTTTAACAAACACACTAGCTTTATGGAACAATACCCAAAGTACCAGAGCATGTCTTTAACAAACACACTAGCTTTATGGACCAATACCCAAAGTACCGGAGCATGTCTTTAACACACTAGCTTTATGGAACAATACCCAAAGTACCAGAGCATGTCTTTAAACACACTAGCTTTATGGACCAATACCCAAAGTACCAGAGCATGTCTTTAAACACACTAGCTTTATGGACCAATACCCAAAGTACCAGAGCATGTCTTTAACAAACACACTAGCTTTATGGAACAATACCCAACGTACCGGAGCATGTCTTTAACAAACACACTAGCTTTATGGACCAATACCCAACGTACCGGAGCATGTCTTTAACACACTAGCTTTATGGAACAATACCCAACGTACCAGAGCATGTCTTTAAACACACTAGCTTTATGGACCAATACCCAGAGCATGTCTTTAACAAACACACTAGCTTTATGGAACGATACCCAAAGTACCAGAGCATGTCTTTAAACACACTAGCTTTATGGAACAATACCCAAAGTACCGGAGCATGTCTTTAACAAAACACACTAGCTTTATGGAACAATACCCAAAGTACCGGAGCATGTCTTTAAACACACTAGCTTTATGGATCAATACCCAAAGTACCGGAGCATGTCTTTAACAAAACACACTAGCTTTATGGAACAATACCCAAAGTACCAGAGCATGTCTTTAACAAAACACACTAGCTTTATGGATCAATACCCAAAGTACCAGAGCATGTCTTTAAACACACTAGCTTTATGGAACAATACCCAAAGTACCAGAGCATGTCTTTAACAAACACACTAGCTTTATGGATCAATACCCAAAGTACCAGAGCATGTCTTTAAACACACTAGCTTTATGGAACAATACCCAAAGTACCAGAGCATGTCTTTAACAAACACACTAGCTTTATGGAACAATA
Organism: Oncorhynchus mykiss; assembly: GCF_057628025.1. NCBI lineage: Eukaryota > Metazoa > Chordata > Actinopteri > Salmoniformes > Salmonidae > Oncorhynchus > Oncorhynchus mykiss. Next base: position 79,181,409 of record NC_143034.1, on the reverse strand, counting down.
CCCAAAATGTTGAAGGAACGGCCACAATGCAAGACAGTGTGACCTCTTGCTGACCTGGTAGTTCATCCTGTTGGTAGTGTGTGTGTGAGAGTTACCTGGAAGTAGTTCATCCTGTTGGAGAGTGTGACGACAAAGCCGGGGTCGTTGTGGATGGTCTTGTCACAGAAGATAACGTCCACTCGGTGGTAGAGGTCCCGGAAGTAGTCCTTGGCTGTGGGCAGCTCACTGCTGTCGTTCTCTGGGTCGTCTCTGTAGAGAGGAGGAGGAGAGGAGAGGAGAGGAGAGGAGAGGAGGGGAGGGGAGGGGAGGGGAGGAGGAGAGGAGAGGAGGAGAGGGGAGGGGGGAGGGGAAGAGAGGGGAGGAGGAGAGGAGAGGAGAGGAGGGGGAGGAGAGGAGAGGAGGAGAGGGGAGGAGAGGGGAGGGAGGAGGAGAGGGGGAGGGAGGAGAGGAGAGGGAGAGGGGAGAGAGACATTAGCTGGCAGAGGCTACTCAATGTGTTACTGAATTCTCCAAACACGATGTGTTGAGATGACCAGAACATTCTCTACGACAGGGCTCTCCATCTCGGTTCCCTCCTGTGGGTTGTTGTTAGATTCCCATGTTGGAATGACTTACTTCTGGAAGACGATGATGTCTCCGTCCATGAGCTCATCCAGGGCCTTGTCCAATGACACGTCGTAGTCCTGTATCCGCTCTGTTAAATTAGGCTTCACTTCCTGGAACACAGACACATGGGAGATGGAGGCTGTTTGTGTAGATAGACCTGGAGTTGGGTGTGTGTGTGTGTGGTTCACCAAGCCCGTTAACCAAACTCACGGTTTGGTTCGTATTGCGGTTTAGGGGTTTGGTTCGTATTGTGGTTTAGGGGTTTGGTTCGTATTGTGGTTTAGGGGTTTGGTTCGTATTGTGGTTTAGGGGTTTGGTTCGTATTGTGGTTTAGGGGTTTGGTTCGTATTGTGGTTTAGGGGTTTGGTTCGTATTGCGGTTTAGGGGTTTGGTTCGTATTGTGGTTTAGGGGTGTGGTTCGTATTGTGGTTTAGGGGTTTGGTTCGTATTGTGGTTTAGGGGTTTGGTTCGTATTGTGGTTTAGGGGTTTGGTTCGTATTGTGGTTTAGGGGTTTGGTTCGTATTGCGGTTTAGGGGTTTGGTTCGTATTGTGGTTTAGGGGTTTGGTTCATATTGCGGTTTAGGGGTTTGGTTCGTATTGTGGTTTAGGGGTTTGGTTCGTATTGTGGTTTAGGGGTTTGGTTCGTATTGTGGTTTAGGGGTTTGGTTCGTATTGCGGTTTAGGGGTTTGGTTCGTATTGTGGTTTAGGGGTTTGGTTCAGTCCAGCAGGAAAATGAAATAGCAACAGTTACTGCAGTAAATGTTTGTTTTGTCAAAAGATTTTAAACCCAGGAAGAGATAATGAGTCAAATGAAGGACCTTCTGAAAAAAATAGTCCACAACAATGGTTAAACCACAGCAGGGAAAAATATTTGAGGTCAGGAACAAAATATGTTGACTTTTTTGGGTGTAATTACTCTTCAATTTAGGCGTGCACCACCCAGTGTAGAGGACTAGTGGTCTGGTTTACCACCCAGTGTAGAGGACTAGTGGTCTGATTTACCACCCAGTGTAGAGGACTAGTGGTCTGGTTTACCACCCAGTGTAGAGGACTAGTGGTCTGATTTACCACCCAGTGTAGAGGACTAGTGGTCTGGTTTACCACCCAGTGTAGAGGACTAGTGGTCTGATTTACCACCCAGTGTAGAGGACTAGTGGTCTGATTTACTGAAGGTTCACCACCCAGTGTAGAGGACTAGTGGTCTGATTTACCACCCAGTGTAGAGGACTAGTGGTCTAGTTTACCACCCAGTGTAGAGGACTAGTGGTCTGGTTTACCACCCAGTGTAGAGGACTAGTGGTCTGATTTACCACCCAGTGTAGAGGACTAGTGGTCTGGTTTACCACCCAGTGTAGAGGACTAGTGGTCTGATTTACCACCCAGTGTAGAGGACTAGTGGTCTGATTTACCACCCAGTGTAGAGGACTAGTGGTCTGATTTACTGAAGGTTCACCACCCAGTGTAGAGGACTAGTGGTCTGATTTACCACCCAGTGTAGAGGACTAGTGGTCTGATTTACTGAAGGTTCACCACCCAGTGTAGAGGACTAGTGGTCTGGTTTACCACCCAGTGTAGAGGACTAGTGGTCTGATTTACTGAAGGTTCACCACCCAGTGTAGAGGACTAGTGGTTTGATTTTACCACCCAGTGTAGAGGACTAGTGGTCTGATTTACCACCCAGTGTAGAGGACTAGTGGTCTGATTTACCACCCAGTGTAGAGGACTAGTGGTCTGATTTACCACCCAGTGTAGAGGACTAGTGGTCTGGTTTACCACCCAGTGTAGAGGACTAGTGGTCTGGTTTACCACCCAGTGTAGAGGACTAGTGGTTTGATTTACCACCCAGTGTAGAGGACTAGTGGTTTGATTTTACCACCCAGTGTAGAGGACTAGTGGTCTGGGTTACCACCCAGTGTAGAGGACTAGTGGTCTGGTTTACCACCCAGTGTAGAGGACTAGTGGTTTGATTTTACCACCCAGTGTAGAGGACTAGTGGTTTGATTTACCACCCAGTGTAGAGGACTAGTGGTCTGGTTTACCACCCAGTGTAGAGGACTAGTGGTCTGATTTACCACCCATTGTAGAGGACTAGTGGTCTGATTTACTGAAGGTTCACCACCCAGTGTAGAGGACTAGTGGTTTGATTTACCACCCAGTGTAGAGGACTAGTGGTTTGATTTACCACCCAGTGTAGAGGACTAGTGGTCTGGTTTACCACCCAGTGTAGAGGACTAGTGGTTTGATTTACCACCCAGTGTAGAGGACTAGTGGTTTGATTTTACCACCCAGTGTAGAGGACTAGTGGTCTGGTTTACCACCCAGTGTAGAGGACTAGTGGTCTGATTTACCACCCAGTGTAGAGGACTAGTGGTCTGATTCACCACCCAGTGTAGAGGACTAGTGGTCTGGTTTACCACCCAGTGTAGAGGACTAGTGGTCTGATTTACCACCCAGTGTAGAGGACTAGTGGTCTGATTTACCACCCAGTGTAGAGGACTAGTGGTCTGATTTACCACCCAGTGTAGAGGACTAGTGGTCTGGTTTACCACCCAGTGTAGAGGACTAGTGGTCTGATTTACCACCCAGTGTAGAGGACTAGTGGTCTGGTTTACCACCCAGTGTAGAGGACTAGTGGTCTGATTTACCACCCAGTGTAGAGGACTAGTGGTCTGATTTACTGAAGGTTCACCACCCAGTGTAGAGGACTAGTGGTCTGATTTACCACCCAGTGTAGAGGACTAGTGGTTTGATTTTACCACCCAGTGTAGAGGACTAGTGGTCTGATTTACTGAAGGTTCACCACCCAGTGTAGAGGACTAGTGGTCTGATTTACCACCCAGTGTAGAGGACTAGTGGTCTGATTCACCACCCAGTGTAGAGGACTAGTGGTCTGGTTTACCACCCAGTGTAGAGGACTAGTGGTCTGATTTACCACCCAGTGTAGAGGACTAGTGGTCTGATTTACCACCCAGTGTAGAGGACTAGTGGTCTGGTTTACCACCCAGTGTAGAGGACTACTGGTCTGATTTACCACCCAGTGTAGAGGACTAGTGGTCTGATTTACCACCCAGTGTAGAGGACTAGTGGTCTGATTTACCACCCAGTGTAGAGGACTAGTGGTCTGATTTACCACCCAGTGTAGAGGACTAGTGGTCTGGTTTACCACCCAGTGTAGAGGACTACTGGTCTGGTTTACCACCCAGTGTAGAGGACTACTGGTCTGATTTACCACCCAGTGTAGAGGACTACTGGTCTGATTTACCACCCAGACTAGAGGAGTAGTGGATGGTATTTTGAGGTATTAATTCTGGTTCAGAGCTGATCCAATAGAGGTCCCGTATCGAAAGGGTCAGTACAAATAGGTGTACCGTTACACCCTTAGTATATGGACACCTGCCAGACCTGTGTTCTCACCTCAGAGGAGGCTAGTGTGTGTGTGTGTGTGTTCACCTCATAGAGGATAAGGCTGGTCTCCTGTTGAAAGCCTGCTCTCTCACACATGACGGGCAGCAGGTCTCCTGGTAGAGAAAACAGCATACATTTAACACTCCTTCACACACACACCTCAACTCTAAAACTACTCCACACCTACCACAGGGTTCTCCTCAGGATTTAACAAGGAGGTGCTGCTGAGTAAGGAGGGGGAGGCCTAACTGAACCCCCCCCCCCCCCCCAACTCTAACTGAACCCCCCCCCCCCTCTAACTGAACCCCCACTCTAACTGAAACACCTCCCCCCTCTAACTAAACCCCCCCCTCTAACTAAACCCCCCCCTCTAACTAAACCCCCCCCTCTAACTAAACCCCCCCCTCTAAGTAAACCCCCCCCCTCTAACTAAACCCCCCCTCTAACTAAACCCCCCCTCTAACTAAACCCCCCCCCCTCTAACTGAACCCCCCCCCCTCTAACTGAACCCCCCCCCCTCTAACTAAACCCCCCCTCTAACTAAACCCCCCCCCCTCTAACTGAACCCCCCCCCCTCTAACTGAACCCCCCCCTAACTGAAACCCCCCCTAACTGAAACCCCCTCTAACTGAAACCCCCTCTAAATGAAACCCCCCCTCCATTTCCTGCACTCTAGAGGCTTAAATGACAAAAGCGAAACACTTCAATAGAAACACTACGTACGTATTTTACAGGATATAGCGGTGTAGATATGTCCACAATAATTTAAGCTTCTGCTTTTAGGATCATACATCTTCAAGAACAGCATGACGTCGTCTGAGAAGAGAAGAGAGACTGTGAGGACGATCATTATATTAAAAAAAATGAGCATCTATTTTTACTTGACCACAGTTACGTAAAAAAATAGTCACGGTCTGTGATAATTGGGTAATAGTCTGAACTCATGGTCTGTGATAATTGGCTAATAGTCACGGTCTGTGATAATTGGCTAATAGTCACGGTCTGTGATAATTGGGTAATAGTCACGGTCTGTGATAATTGGGTAATAGTCACGGTCTGTGATAATTGGCTAATAGTCACGGTCTGTGATAATTGGGTAACAGTCACGGTCTGTGATAATTGGGTAACAGTCACGGTCTGTGATAATTGGGTAACAGTCACGGTCTGTGATAATTGGGTAATAGTCACGGTCTGTGATAATTGGGTAATAGTCACGGTCTGTGATAATTGGGGAATAGTCACGGTCTGTGATAATTGGGTAATGGTCACGGTCTGTGTTAATTGGGTAACGGTCACGGTCTGTGATAATTGGGGAATAGTCACGGTCTGTGATTATTGGGTAATAGTCACGGCCTGTGATAATTGGGTAATAGTCACGGTCTGTGATAATTGGGGAATAGTCACGGTCTGTGATAATTGGGTAATAGTCACGGCCTGTGATAATTGGGTAATAGTCACGGTCTGTGATAATTGGGGAATAGTCACGGTCTGTGATAATTGGGTAATAGTCACGGTCTGTGATAATTGGGTAATAGTCACGGTCTGTGATAATCGGGTAATAGTCACGTCTGTGATAATTGGGTAATGGTCACTGTCTGTGTTAATTGGGTAACGGTCACGGTCTGTGATAATTGGGTAATAGTCTGAACTCACGGTCTGTGTTAATTGGGTAATGGTCACGGTCTGTGATAATTGGGTAATAGTCTGAACTCACGGTCTGTGATAATTGGGTAATGGTCACGGTCTGTGTTAATTGGGTAACGGTCACGGCCTGTGATAATTGGGTAATAGTCACGGCCTGTGATAATTGGGTAATAGTCACGGCCTGTGATAATTGGGTAATAGTCACGGTCTTTGATAATTGGGTAATGGTCTGAACTCACGGTCTGTGATAATTGGCTAATAGTCACAGTCTGTGATAATTGGGTAATAGTCACGGCCTGTGATAATTGGGTAATAGTCACGGCCTGTGATAATTGGGTAATAGTCACGGCCTGTGATAATTGGGTAATAGTCACGGCCTGTGATAATTGGGTAATAGTCACGGCCTGTGATAATTGGGTAATAGTCACGGCCTGTGATAATTGGGTAATAGTCACGGCCTGTGATAATTGGGTAATGGTCTGAACTCACGGTCTGTGATAATTGGGTAATAGTCTGAACTCACGGTCTGTGATAATTGGGTAACAGTCACGGTCTGTGATAATTGGGTAACAGTCACGGTCTGTGTTAATTGGGTAATAGTCTGAACTCACGGTCTGTGATAATTGGGTAATAGTCACGGTCTGTGATAATTGGGTAACAGTCACGGTCTGTGATAATTGGGTAACAGTCACGGTCTGTGATAATTGGGTAATAGTCTGAACTCACGGTCTGTGATAATTGGGTAATAGTCTGAACTCACGGTCTGTGATAATTGGGTAACGGTCTGAACTCACGGTCTTTGTCGAACTTGGGTAACGTTGCTCCGCTGGCAGCCATCTCAGGATCCACCGTCTCCAAAAATATAGTCCAGGGATTCTCGTTGTCGCTCAAGTCTATCATCTGGGGAGAACACACACACACACACACACACACACACACACACAGGGTTACACACACACACACACAGGGTTACACACACACACACACAGGGTTACACACACACACACAGGGTTACACACACACACACACACAGGGTTACACACACACACAGGGTTACACACACACACAGGGTTACACACACACACACCAGTCCCTCTACTGTCTTCCAAGAGACCTGGTGGTTGTGTTACAACCTGGTGGTTGTGTTACTCACAGACTTGCTGCAGTCTGCCTCGTAGTCCAGCATGGCAGGTCTCTTGGTGCCGTTGCTCCGGGCCTGCATGGGCCACAGCCTCATCTGGTCCTGTGGGAATCCCTGTAGCACATCAATACACTGTCAGACTGGGCCTACACACTAGCATGGTTCCTCTCCAGGGTTCTTTCTACTTCTCCCGGAGGACGTCGAAGTAGAAACAGTGGAACAGCAGGTTAAAAGGTTAACGGAGGAGAGGACAGTAACACACAGAGAGACTGAGACAGAGAGAAGACAGGAACAGGGAGAGACAGGAACAGAGAGAGAGAGAGAGACAGAGAGAAGACAGGAACAGAGAGAAAGAGACAGAGAAGACAGGAACAGAGAGAGAGACAGAGAGAAGACAGGAACAGAGAGAGAGAGAGAGGAGACAGGAACAGAGAGAGAGAGAGAAGACAGGAACAGAGAGAGAGAGAGAGGAGACAGGAACAGAGAGACAGAGAGGAGACAGGAACAGAGAGACAGAGAGAAGACAGGAACGCAGAGACAGAGAGAAGACAGGAACGCAGAGACAGAGAGAAGACAGGAACAGAGAGACAGAGAGAAGACAGGAACAGAGAGAGAGAGAGGAGACAGGAACAGAGAGAGAGAGGAGACAGGAACAGAGAGACAGAGAGAAGACAGGAACGCAGAGACAGAGAGGAGACAGGAAAGGAGAGACAGAGAGGAGACAGGAACAGAGAGAGAGAGAGGAGACAGGAACAGAGAGAGAGAGAGGAGACAGGAACAGAGAGAGAGAGAGAAGACAGGAACAGAGAGAGAGAGAGAGGAGACAGGAACAGAGAGACAGAGAGAAGACAGGAACGCAGAGACAGAGAGAAGACAAGAACGCAGAGACAGAGAGGAGACAGGAACAGAGAGACAGAGAGAAGACAGGAACAGAGAGAGAGAGAGGAGACAGGAACAGAGAGAGAGAGAGGAGACAGGAACAGAGAGAGAGAGAGGAGACAGGAACAGAGAGAGAGAGAGGAGACAGGAACAGAGAGACAGAGAGAAGACAGGAGTCTCACCATGGTCTGTGAGAGATTCTGGACAAACTCCTGCAGCGTGGAACTCTTCAGGACCTTGAACACAGTGTACTTCACCTTCTCCTCATCATACATGTCATTACCCTGGTGACCACAGAACTGGTCCTCTGTCACAATCTGGGAGGAGAGAGAGAGGAGAAGGAGAGCGGAGGAGAGAAGGAGAGTGGAGGAGAGACGGGAGGAAGAGAGAGAGGGCGAGGAGAGAAAGAGGGCGAGGAGAGTGGAGGAGGCGATGGGGGAGACAGAGGGAGACAAGTGATTCATAACACCAACATTCTCCAAAAGCTGTTCTGTTATCTGGACCTGTGACTGGGGGGGGGGGGGCTCCAAGCCTTAACCGGACCTGTGACTGGGGGGGGGGGGGGGGGGGGGGGGGGGGGGGGGGGCTCCAAGCCTTAACCGGACCTGTGACTGGGGGGAGGGGGGGGGGGGGCTCCAAGCCTTAACCGGACCTGTGACTGGGGGGGGGGGGGGGCTCCAAGCCTTAACCGGACCTGTGACTGGGGGGGGGGGGGGGGCTCCAAGCCTTAACCGGACCTGTGACTGGGGGGGGGGGGGCTCCAAGCCTTAACCGGACCTGTGACTGGGGGGGGGCTCCAAGCCTTAACCGGACCTGTGAATGGGGGGGGGGGGGGGGGGGGCTCCAAGCCTTAACCGGACCTGTGACTGGGGGGGGGGGGGGCTCCAAGCCTTAACCGGACCTGTGACTGGGGGGGAGGGGGGGGGGGGCTCCAAGCCTTAACCGGACCTGTGACTGGGGGGGGGGGGGGCTCCAAGCCTTAACCGGACCTGTGACTGGGGGGGGGCTCCAAGCCTTAACCGGACCTGTGAATGGGGGGGGGGGGGGGGGCCTCCAAGCCTTAACCGGACCTGTGACTGGGGGGGCTCCAAGCCTTACCTGGACCTGCATGTAGAGATGGGCCTCCTGCCGCTCCTTCCTCTTCTGAGCCTCAACCCTCTTCTCCTCCTGAAGCCTCTCCACCAGCTGCTGGGGGATGTCCACGTCGTTTACAGCCAGCAGCACCTCACCTGGAGGGAGAACACAGGGTTACCTAACAATACCTCACCTGGAGGGAGAACACAGGGTTACCTAACAATACCTCACCTGGAGGGAGAACACAGGGTTACCTAACAATACCTCACCTGGGGGGAGAACACAGGGTTACCTAACAATACCTCACCTGGAGGGAGAACACAGGGTTACCTAACAATACCTCACCTGGAGGGAGAACACAGGGTTACCTAACAATACCTCACCTGGAGGGAGAACACAGGGTTACCTAACAATACCTCACCTGGAGGGAGAACACAGGGTTACCTAACAATACCTCACCTGGAGGGAGAACACAGGGTTACCTAACAATACCTCACCTGGAGGGAGAACACAGGGTTACCTAACAATACCTCACCTGGGGGGAGAACACAGGGTTACCTAACAATACCTCACCTGGGGGGAGAACACAGGGTTACCTAACAATACCTCACCTGGGGGGAGAACACAGGGTTACCTAACAATACCTCACCTGGAGGGAGAACACAGGGTTACCTAACAATACCTCACCTGGAGGGAGAACACAGGGTTACCTAACAATACCTCACCTGGAGGGAGAACACAGGGTTACCTAACAATACCTCACCTGGAGGGAGAACACAGGGTTACCTAACAATACCTCACCTGGAGGGAGAACACAGGGTTACCTAACAATACCTCACCTGGAGGGAGAACACAGGGTTACCTAACAATACCTCACCTGGGGGGAGAACACAGGGTTACCTAACAATACCTCACCTGGGGGGAGAACACAGGGTTACCTAACAATACCTCACCTGGAGGGAGAACACAGGGTTACCTAACAATACCTCACCTGGAGGGAGAACACAGGGTTACCTAACAATACCTCACCTGGGGGGAGAACACAGGGTTACCTAACAATACCTCACCTGGAGGGAGAACACAGGGTTACCTAACAATACCTCACCTGGAGGGAGAACACAGGGTTACCTAACAATACCTCACCTGGAGGGAGAACACAGGGTTACCTAACAATACCTCACCTGGAGGGAGAACACAGGGTTACCTAACAATACCTCACCTGGGGGGAGAACACAGGGTTACCTAACAATACCTCACCTGGAGGGAGAACACAGGGTTACCTAACAATACCTCACCTGGGGGGAGAACACAGGGTTACCTAACAATACCTCACCTGGAGGGAGAACACAGGGTTACCTAACAATACCTCACCTGGAGGGAGAACACAGGGTTACCTAACAATACCTCACCTGGAGGGAGAACACAGGGTTACCTAACAATACCTCACCTGGAGGGAGAACACAGGGTTACCTAACAATACCTCACCTGGGGGGAGAACACAGGGTTACCTAACAATACCTCACCTGGGGGGAGAACACAGGGTTACCTAACAATACCTCACCTGGGGGGAGAACACAGGGTTACCTAACAATACCTCACCTGGAGGGAGAACACAGGGTTACCTAACAATACCTCACCTGGAGGGAGAACACAGGGTTACCTAACAATACCTCACCTGGAGGGAGAACACAGGGTTACCTAACAATACCTCACCTGGAGGGAGAACACAGGGTTACCTAACAATACCTCACCTGGAGGGAGAACACAGGGTTACCTAACAATACCTCACCTGGAGGGAGAACACAGGGTTACCTAACAATACCTCACCTGGGGGGAGAACACAGGGTTACCTAACAATACCTCACCTGGGGGGAGAACACAGGGTTACCTAACAATACCTCACCTGGAGGGAGAACACAGGGTTACCTAACAATACCTCACCTGGAGGGAGAACACAGGGTTACCTAACAATACCTCACCTGGGGGGAGAACACAGGGTTACCTAACAATACCTCACCTGGAGGGAGAACACAGGGTTACCTAACAATACCTCACCTGGAGGGAGAACACAGGGTTACCTAACAATACCTCACCTGGAGGGAGAACACAGGGTTACCTAACAATACCTCACCTGGAGGGAGATGGGTAAAAACAGGGTTACCTAACAATACCTCACCTGGAGGGAGAACACAGGGTTACCTAACAATACCTCACCTGGGGTAGATGGGTAAACACAGGGTTACCTAACAATACCTCACCTGGAGGGAGAACACAGGGTTACCTAACAATACCTCACCTGGGGTAGATGGGTAAAAACAGGGTTACCTAACAATACCTCACCTGGAGGGAGAACACAGGGTTACCTAACAATACCTCACCTGGAGGGAGAACACAGGGTTACCTAACAATACCTCACCTGGGGGGAGAACACAGGGTTACCTAACAATACCTCACCTGGGGGGAGAACACAGGGTTACCTAACAATACCTCACCTGGAGGGAGAACACAGGGTTACCTAACAATACCTCACCTGGAGGGAGAACACAGGGTTACCTAACAATACCTCACCTGGAGGGAGAACACAGGGTTACCTAACAATACCTCACCTGGAGGGAGAACACAGGGTTACCTAACAATACCTCACCTGGAGGGAGAACACAGGGTTACCTAACAATACCTCACCTGGAGGGAGAACATAGGGTTACCTAACAATACCTCACCTGGAGGGAGAACACAGGGTTACCTAACAATACCTCACCTGGGGGGAGAACACAGGGTTACCTAACAATACCTCACCTGGAGGGAGAACACAGGGTTACCTAACAATACCTCACCTGGAGGGAGAACACAGGGTTACCTAACAATACCTCACCTGGGGGGAGAACACAGGGTTACCTAACAATACCTCACCTGGAGGGAGAACACAGGGTTACCTAACAATACCTCACCTGGGGGGAGAACACAGGGTTACCTAACAATACCTCACCTGGAGGGAGAACACAGGGTTACCTAACAATACCTCACCTGGAGGGAGAACACAGGGTTACCTAACAATACCTCACCTGGAGGGAGATGGGTAAAAACAGGGTTACCTAACAATACCTCACCTGGAGGGAGAACACAGGGTTACCTAACAATACCTCACCTGGAGGGAGAACACAGGGTTACCTAACAATACCTCACCTGGGGTAGATGGGTAAAAACAGGGTTACCTAACAATACCTCACCTGGAGGGAGAACACAGGGTTACCTAACAATACCTCACCTGGAGGGAGAACACAGGGTTACCTAACAATACCTCACCTGGAGGGAGAACACAGGGTTACCTAACAATACCTCACCTGGAGGGAGAACACAGGGTTACCTAACAATACCTCACCTGGAGGGAGAACACAGGGTTACCTAACAATACCTCACCTGGAGGGAGAACACAGGGTTACCTAACAATACCTCACCTGGAGGGAGAACACAGGGTTACCTAACAATACCTCACCTGGAGGGAGAACACAGGGTTACCTAACAATACCTCACCTGGAGGGAGAACACAGGGTTACCTAACAATACCTCACCTGGAGGGAGAACACAGGGTTACCTAACAATACCTCACCTGGAGGGAGAACACAGGGTTACCTAACAATACCTCACCTGGGGGGAGAACACAGGGTTACCTAACAATACCTCACCTGGAGGGAGAACACAGGGTTACCTAACAATACCTCACCTGGAGGGAGAACACAGGGTTACCTAACAATACCTCACCTGGAGGGAGAACACAGGGTTACCTAACAATACCTCACCTGGAGGGAGAACACAGGGTTACCTAACAATACCTCACCTGGAGGGAGAACACAGGGTTACCTAACAATACCTCACCTGGGGGGAGAACACAGGGTTACCTAACAATACCTCACCTGGAGGGAGAACACAGGGTTACCTAACAATACCTCACCTGGGGGGAGAACACAGGGTTACCTAACAATACCTCACCTGGAGGGAGAACACAGGGTTACCTAACAATACCTCACCTGGAGGGAGAACACAGGGTTACCTAACAATACCTCACCTGGAGGGAGATGGGTAAAAACAGGGTTACCTAACAATACCTCACCTGGAGGGAGAACACAGGGTTACCTAACAATACCTCACCTGGAGGGAGAACACAGGGTTACCTAACAATACCTCACCTGGGGTAGATGGGTAAAAACAGGGTTACCTAACAATACCTCACCTGGAGGGAGAACACAGGGTTACCTAACAATACCTCACCTGGAGGGAGAACACAGGGTTACCTAACAATACCTCACCTGGAGGGAGAACACAGGGTTACCTAACAATACCTCACCTGGAGGGAGAACACAGGGTTACCTAACAATACCTCACCTGGAGGGAGAACACAGGGTTACCTAACAATACCTCACCTGGAGGGAGAACACAGGGTTACCTAACAATACCTCACCTGGAGGGAGAACACAGGGTTACCTAACAATACCTCACCTGGAGGGAGAACACAGGGTTACCTAACAATACCTCACCTGGAGGGAGAACACAGGGTTACCTAACAATACCTCACCTGGAGGGAGAACACAGGGTTACCTAACAATACCTCACCTGGGGGGAGAACACAGGGTTACCTAACAATACCTCACCTGGAGGGAGAACACAGGGTTACCTAACAATACCTCACCTGGAGGGAGAACACAGGGTTACCTAACAATACCTCACCTGGAGGGAGAACACAGGGTTACCTAACAATACCTCACCTGGAGGGAGAACACAGGGTTACCTAACAATACCTCACCTGGAGGGAGAACACAGGGTTACCTAACAATACCTCACCTGGAGGGAGAACACAGGGTTACCTAACAATACCTCACCTGGGGGGAGAACACAGGGTTACCTAACAATACCTCACCTGGAGGGAGAACACAGGGTTACCTAACAATACCTCACCTGGGGGGAGAACACAGGGTTACCTAACAATACCTCACCTGGAGGGAGAACACAGGGTTACCTAACAATACCTCACCTGGAGGGAGAACACAGGGTTACCTAACAATACCTCACCTGGAGGGAGATGGGTAAAAACAGGGTTACCTAACAATACCTCACCTGGAGGGAGAACACAGGGTTACCTAACAATACCTCACCTGGGGTAGATGGGTAAACACAGGGTTACCTAACAATACCTCACCTGGAGGGAGAACACAGGGTTACCTAACAATACCTCACCTGGGGTAGATGGGTAAAAACAGGGTTACCTAACAATACCTCACCTGGAGGGAGAACACAGGGTTACCTAACAATACCTCACCTGGAGGGAGAACACAGGGTTACCTAACAATACCTCACCTGGAGGGAGAACACAGGGTTACCTAACAATACCTCACCTGGGGGGAGAACACAGGGTTACCTAACAATACCTCACCTGGAGGGAGAACACAGGGTTACCTAACAATACCTCACCTGGAGGGAGAACACAGGGTTACCTAACAATACCTCACCTGGAGGGAGATGGGTAAAAACAGGGTTACCTAACAATACCTCACCTGGAGGGAGAACACAGGGTTACCTAACAATACCTCACCTGGGGTAGATGGGTAAACACAGGGTTACCTAACAATACCTCACCTGGAGGGAGAACACAGGGTTACCTAACAATACCTCACCTGGGGTAGATGGGTAAAAACAGGGTTACCTAACAATACCTCACCTGGAGGGAGAACACAGGGTTACCTAACAATACCTCACCTGGAGGGAGAACACAGGGTTACCTAACAATACCTCACCTGGGGGGAGAACACAGGGTTACCTAACAATACCTCACCTGGAGGGAGAACACAGGGTTACCTAACAATACCTCACCTGGAGGGAGAACACAGGGTTACCTAACAATACCTCACCTGGAGGGAGATGGGTAAAAACAGGGTTACCTAACAATACCTCACCTGGAGGGAGAACACAGGGTTACCTAACAATACCTCACCTGGGGTAGATGGGTAAACACAGGGTTACCTAACAATACCTCACCTGGAGGGAGAACACAGGGTTACCTAACAATACCTCACCTGGGGTAGATGGGTAAAAACAGGGTTACCTAACAATACCTCACCTGGAGGGAGAACACAGGGTTACCTAACAATACCTCACCTGGAGGGAGAACACAGGGTTACCTAACAATACCTCACCTGGAGGGAGATGGGTAAACACAGGGTTATCTAATCATGTGCTACAAAAGGTAGTATAAGGCTTCATAGCATTGGCTTAGTGAGTGATCAGGCTTCATAGAGC
>NC_143034.1:79103870-79163870 GCF_057628025.1 Oncorhynchus mykiss | reverse complement strand
AGACAGAGGGGGGGACGAGACAGAGGGGGGGACGAGACAGGGGGGGACGAGACAGAGGGGGGGACGAGACAGAGGGGGGGACGAGACAGAGGGGGGGACAAGACAGAGGGGGACGAGAGGAAGGAAAGGTATTTTTGTGATTAGTATTATGGTCTCCATGTTCCTCCTGTGTTGTAGCTTCAATATGAGCTCCATTCAGGACATCAGACTCCCTGGTGAAGCAGACAGGAATGTGCTGTGTTACCACAGTGGGGCTTTGACCTACACTGGGGGGTCAGTTACCGTGACCTACACTGGGGGGGGGGTTAAGTTACCATGACCTACACTGGGGGGGTTAAGTTACCATGACCTACACTGGGGGGGGGGTTAAGTTACCATGACCTACACGGGGGGGGGGGTTAAGTTACCATGACCTACACTGGGGGGTTAAGTTACCATGACCTACACTGGGGGGTTAAGTTACCATGACCTACACTGGGGGGGGGGGGGGGTTAAGTTACCATGACCTACACTGGGGGGGGGGGTTAAGTTACCATGACCTACACTGGGGGGGGGTTAAGTTACCATGACCTACACTGGGGGGGGGTTAAGTTACCATGACCTACACTGGGGGGGTTAAGTTACCATGACCTACACTGGGGGGGTTAAGTTACCATGACCTACACTGGGGGGGTTAAGTTACCATGACCTACACTGGGGGGGTTAAGTTACCATGACCTACACTGGGGGGGTTAAGTTACCATGACCTACACTGGGGGGGTTAAGTTACCATGACCTACACAGGGGGGGTTAAGTTACCATGACCTACACTGGGGGGGTTAAGTTACCATGACCTACACTGGGGGGGTTAAGTTACCATGACCTACACTGGGGGGGGTTAAGTTACCATGACCTACACTGGGGGGGGTTAAGTTACCATGACCTACACTGGGGGGGATTAAGTTACCATGACCTACACAGGGGGGGTTAAGTTACCATGACCTACACTGGGGGGGTTAAGTTACCATGACCTACACTGGGGGGGGGTTAAGTTACTATGACCTACACTGGGGGGGATTAAGTTACCATGACCTACACTGGGTGTACAAAACATCAGGAAAACTTGCTCTTTCCATGACAGACTGACCAGGTGTTATACATGACACAGACTGACCAGGTGAATCCAGGTGAAAGCTATGATCCTTATTGATGTCACTTCCACATCCCTGTGGAACGCTTTCAACACCTTGTGGAGTCAACATGGACCAGCATCCCTGTGGAACGCTTTCAACACCTTGTGGAGTCAACATGGACCAGCATCCCTGTGGAATGCTTTCAACACCTTGTAGAGTCAACATGGGCCAGCATCCCTGTGGAACCCTTTCAACACCTTGTAGAGTCAACATGGGCCAGCATCCCTGTGGAACGCTTTCAACACCTTGTAGAGTCAACATGGACCAGCATCCCTGTGGAATGCTTTCAACACCTTGTAGAGTCAACATGGGCCAGCATCCCTGTGGAACCCTTTCAACACCTTGTAGAGGCCACGCCCTGATGAATTGAGGCTGTTCTGATGGCAAACGGGGGTGCAACTCAATATTAGGAAGTTGTTCTTAACGTTTGGTATAGTCAGTTTACCTGTGGAATCAACATGTTTAGACAGGTGTGTGTGTAGGTGTGTGTTACCTGTGGAATCAACGTGTTTAGACAGGTGTGTGTGTAGGTGTGTGTTTACCTGTCGTTGATCTTGATGTTTTGGTCGGTCTGAGGGTCGTACATGAACCTCATCAGCTGCAGGTGCAGTATGGGAGGGAAAGTCAGGAACTTCACACCCTTCTCCGCTTCCTGAAAACACACATATGACCGGTAAGTCTACTGACTCATCATGTGTCCTACCTCAAGTAGATTATACAGGCCCAGAGACCCCCCCCAGGTCTGAATCTAGACCCCCCCAGGTCTGAATCTAGACCCCCCAGGTCTGAATCTAGACAGAGAGTATGTGTAGATTATACAGGACCAGAGACACCCCAGGTCTGAATCTAGACCCCCCATGTCTGAATCTAGACAGAGAGTATGTGTAGATTATATAGGACCAGAGACCCCCCAGGTCTGAATCTAGACAGAGAGTATGTGTAGATTATATAGGACCAGAGACCCCCCAGGTCTGAATCTAGACAGAGAGTATGTGTAGATTATATAGGACCAGAGACCCCCCAGGTCTGAATCTAGACCCCCCAGGTCTGAATCTAGACAGAGTATGTGTAGATTATACAGGACCAGAGACACCCCAGGTCTGAATCTAGACAGAGAGTATGTGTAGATTATAAAGGACCAGAGACCCCCCAGGTCTGAATCTAGACAGAGAGTATGTGTAGATTATACAGGACCAGAGACCCCCCAGGTCTGAATCTAGACAGAGTATGTGTAGATTATATAGGACCAGAGACCCCCCAGGTCTGAATCTAGACCCCCCAGGTCTGAATCTAGACAGAGAGTATGTGTAGATTATAAAGGACCAGAGACCCCCCAGGTCTGAATCTAGACCCCCCCAGGTCTGAATCTAGACTCCCCAGGTCTGAATCTAGACAGAGAGTATGTGTAGATTATACAGGACCAGAGACCCCCCAGGTCTGAATCTAGACAGAGTATGTGTAGATTATATAGGACCAGAGACCCCCCAGGTCTGAATCTAGACAGAGTATGTGTAGATTATACAGGACCAGAGACACCCCAGGTCTGAATCTAGACAGAGTATGTGTAGATTATACAGGACCAGAGACACCCCAGGTCTGAATCTAGACAGAGAGTATGTGTAGATTATAAAGGACCAGAGACCCCCCAGGTCTGAATCTAGACCCCCCCAGGTCTGAATCTAGACTCCCCAGGTCTGAATCTAGACAGAGAGTATGTGTAGATTATACAGGACCAGAGACCCCCCAGGTCTGAATCTAGACAGAGTATGTGTAGATTATATAGGACCAGAGACCCCCCAGGTCTGAATCTAGACAGAGTATGTGTAGATTATACAGGACCAGAGACACCCCAGGTCTGAATCTAGACAGAGTATGTGTAGATTATACAGGACCAGAGACACCCCAGGTCTGAATCTAGACAGAGAGTATGTGTAGATTATAAAGGACCAGAGACCCCCCAGGTCTGAATCTAGACCCCCCCAGGTCTGAATCTAGACTCCCCAGGTCTGAATCTAGACAGAGAGTATGTGTAGATTATACAGGACCAGAGACCCCCCAGGTCTGAATCTAGACAGAGTATGTGTAGATTATATAGGACCAGAGACCCCCCAGGTCTGAATCTAGACAGAGTATGTGTAGATTATATAGGACCAGAGACCCCCCAGGTCTGAATCTAGACAGAGTATGTGTAGATTATATAGGACCAGAGACCCCCCAGGTCTGAATCTAGACAGAGTATGTGTAGATTATAAAGGACCAGAAACCCCCCAGGTCTGAATCTAGACAGAGTATGTGTAGATTATATAGGACCAGAGACCCCCCAGGTCTGAATCTAGACAGAGTATGTGTAGATTATAAAGGACCAGAAACCCCCCAGGTCTGAATCTAGACAGAGTATGTGTAGATTATATAGGACCAGAGACCCCCCAGGTCTGAATCTAGACAGAGAGTATGTGTAGATTATAAAGGACCAGAAACCCCCCAGGTCTGAATCTAGACAGAGTATGTGTAGATTATATAGGACCAGAGACCCCCCAGGTCTGAATCTAGACCCCCCAGGTCTGAATCTAGACAGAGAGTATGTGTAGATTATAAAGGACCAGAAACCCCCCAGGTCTGAATCTAGACAGAGTATGTGTAGATTATACAGGACCAGAGACACCCCAGGTCTGAATCTAGACAGAGAGTATGTGTAGATTATATAGGACCAGAGACCCCCCAGGTCTGAATCTAGACAGAGAGTATGTGTAGATTATACAGGACCAGAGACCCCCCAGGTCTGAATCTAGACAGAGAGTATGTGTAGATTATAAAGGACCAGAGACCCCCCAGGTCTGAATCTAGACCCCCCAGGTCTGAATCTAGACAGAGTATGTGTAGATTATAAAGGACCAGAAACCCCCCAGGTCTGAATCTAGACAGAGTATGTGTAGATTATAAAGGACCAGAAACCCCCCAGGTCTGAATCTAGACAGAGTATGTGTAGATTATACAGGACCAGAGACCCCCCAGGTCTGAATCGAGACCCCCCAGGTCTGAATCTAGACAGAGTATGTGTAGATTATACAGGACCAGAGACCCCGCAGGTCTGAATCTAGACCCCCCCAGGTCTGAATCTAGACAGAGTATGTGTAGATTATAAAGGACCAGAAACCCCCCAGGTCTGAATCGAGACCCCCCAGGTCTGAATCTAGACAGAGAGTATGTGTAGATTATATAGGACCAGAGACCCCCCAGGTCTGAATCTAGACAGAGAGTATGTGTAGATTATATAAGACCCAGAGATGTTCAACTAGGACCCTTCTCTGGTCCAAAGAATAGATTTTGACCAACAAATCTGTCCTAAGAATTTTTGAAATCCCGTTGCGGCCCTCGAACCAAACATGATTGGCCAGCTGTTCTACAGCCTCACCTATAGGCCATGCTCATAAAGCACACTTACACCCATCATCAACTATATAACCTCATTATGAATATGTCATGTAGCCTGAGTGTTTATAAAAACATCTATAAATCCTGTACACACCCTTTATAAAGCCTGAATAAGGCCTCACCTGTAGTCATATAAAGAATCTTTTAAACCATACATACGGCCTTTATAAAGCCTGAATAAGGCCTCACCTGTAGACCGTGTTCTCCTGCGTCGTATTTGTTGTCTCCGTCAAGCTGCTCCACAGCGACATAGTCCTTAAAGGACTCAAAGACTAGAGAGAGAGAACAAACAGTTAGACAGACACACACACACACACACACACCCACCCACCCTGTGGTTATAGAGTGTCTGCCCTGAGATTGAAAGGTTGGGAGTTCCATCCCCGTACGAGTCATACCAAAAGACAGTAGAAATGTGATTTGAAGCACTCAGCATTAAGGACACCGGGAGTAAAGACATTCTGCATGTGGAACTCAGATAAACCCTGAACCCTAGAACAGCCTGGCCTTTCAGCCTATCAGAACACACTAGAGAACGTTGCCAGGTATCCCCTTTAGCATCAGCATCAGATGCATATCAACCTGCAAGGTGGCTAACATGCCTGATAGTGAATAAACGAGTGTAAATTATTAATTGCATTAAATAATATTCATGGAAATAAATAAATATATATAAAAAATAAAATAAAAAAGTATTTGTTTAGAGAGTCATGGATCTGTTTTGTTTAATTCTACAATCCTAGCAGGCTAGTCTTGTTTGTGTGTTCACTGTTCCTAGCAGGCTAGTCTTCTTTGTGTGTTCACTGTTCCTAGCAGGCTAGTCTTCTTTGTGTGTTCACTGTTCATAGCGGGCTAGTCTTCTTCGTGTGTTCACTGTTCCTAGCAGGCTAGTCTTGTTTGTGTGTTCACTGTTCCTAGCAGGCTAGTCTTCTTTGTGTGTTCACTGTTCCTAGCAGGCTAGTCTTCTTTGTGTGTTCACTGTTCCTAGCAGGCTAGTCTTCTTTGTGTGTTCACTGTTCCTAGCAGGCTAGTCTTCTTTGTGTGTTCACTGTTCCTAGCAGGCTAGTCTTGTTTGTGTGTTCACTGTTCCTAGCAGGCTAGTCTTGTTTGTGTGTTCACTGTTCCTAGCAGGCTAGTCTTCTTTGTGTGTTCACTGTTCCTAGCAGGCTAGTCTTCTTTGTGCGTTCACTGTTCCTAGCAGGCTAGTCTTCTTTGTGTGTTCACTGTTCCTAGCAGGCTAGTCTTCTTTGTGTGTTCACTGTTCCTAGCAGGCTAGTCTTCTTTGTGTGTTCACTGTTCCTAGCAGGCTAGTCTTGTTTGTGTGTTCACTGTTCCTAGCAGGCTAGTCTTGTTTGTGTGTTCACTGTTCCTAGCAGGCTAGTCTTCTTTGTGTTCACTGTTCCTAGCAGGCTAGTCTTCTTTGTGTGTTCACTGTTCATAGCAGGCTAGTCGTCTTTGTGTGTCCACTGTTCATAGCAGGCTAGTCTTCTTCGTGTGTCCACTGTTCATAGCGGGCTAGTCTTCTTTGTGTGTTCACTGTTCATAGCAGGCTAGTCTTCTTCGTGTGTCCACTGTTCATAGCAGGCTAGTCTTCTTTGTGTGTTCACTGTTCATAGCGGGCTAGTCTTCTGTGTGTTCACGGTTCCTAGCAGGCTAGTCTTCTTCGTGTGTCCACTGTTCATAGCAGGCTAGTCTTCTTCGTGTGTCCACTGTTCATAGCAGGCTAGTCTTCTTCGTGTGTCCACTGTTCATAGCAGGCTAGTCTTCTTCGTGTGTTCACTGTTCATAGCAGGCTAGTCTTCTTCGTGTGTCCACTGTTCATAGCAGGCTAGTCGTCTTTGTGTGTCCACTGTTCATAGCAGGCTAGTCTTCTTTGTGTGTTCACGGTTCCTAGCAGGCTAGTCTTGTTTGTGTGTCCACTGTTCATAGCAGGCTAGTCTTGTTTGTGTGTCCACTGTTCATAGCAGGCTAGTCCTGTTTGCGTGTTCACTGTTCCTAGCAGGCTAGTCTTGTTTGTAATCAACCTGTCTGACACGGAAATTGAAGTGAAGTTGTCCAGGTCACATTTCTGCCTTTGGCCATGTAAGACTCTAAGTGACTCAAAACCACACTGTCAAACAGTCTCCCACCCCGCCGGCCCGGTCTCCACCCCCGCCGGCCCGGTCTCCCCCCCCGCCGGCCCGGTCTCCCGCCCCGCCGGCCCGGTCTCCCGCCCCGCCGGCCTGGTCTCCCGCCCCGCCGGCCTGGCCTCCCGCCCCGCCCGGCCTCCCGCCCCGCCCGGCCTCCCGCCCGCCACGCCGGCCCGGCCTCCCGCCCCGCCGGGCCGGGCCTCCCGCCCCGCCGGGCCGGGCCTCCCGCCCCGCCGGGCCGGGCCTCCCGCCCCGCCGGGCCGGGCCTCCCGCCCCGCCGGGCCTCCCGCCCTACCGCCCTGCCGCCCCGGCCTCCCGCCCGGCCCGGCCTCCCCCCGCGTATGAGGACGGAGACTGGAGCGATATGACACACATCCAAACCCCCCCTGTATGAGGACGGAGACTGGAGCGATATGACACACATCCAATAACCCCTCCCTGTATGAGGACGGAGACTGGAGCGATATGACACACATCCAATAACCCCCCCCTGTATGAGGACGGAGACTGGAGCGATATGACACACATCCAATAACCCCCCCCTGTATGAGGACGGAGACTGGAGCGATATGACACACATCCAATAACCCCCCCTGTATGAGGACGGAGACTGGAGCGATATGACACACATCCAAACCCCCCCTGTATGAGGACGGAGACTGGAGCGATATGACACACATCCAATAACCCCCCCTGTATAAGGACGGAGACTGGAGCGATATGACACACATCCAATAACCCCCCCTGTATAAGGACGGAGACTGGAGCGATATGACACACATCCAATAACCCCCCCTGTATGAGGACGGAGACTGGAGCGATATGACACACATCCAAACCCCCCCTGTATGAGGACGGAGACTGGAGCGATATGACACACATCCAATAACCCCCCCTGTATAAGGACGGAGACTGGAGCGATATGACACACATCCAATAACCCCCCCTGTATGAGGACGGAGACTGGAGCGATATGACACACATCCAATAACCCCCCCTGTATGAGGACGGAGACTGGAGCGATATGACACACATCCAAACCCCCCCTGTATGAGGACGGAGACTGGAGCGATATGACACACATCCAATAACCCCCCCTGTATGAGGACGGAGACTGGAGCGATATGACACACATCCAATAACCCCCCCTGTATAAGGACGGAGACTGGAGCGATATGACACACATCCAATAACCCCCCCTGTATAAGGACGGAGACTGGAGCGATATGACACAGATCCAATAACCCCCCCTGTATGAGGACGGAGACTGGAGCGATATGACACACATCCAAACCCCCCCTGTATGAGGACGGAGACTGGAGCGATATGACACACATCCAATAACCCCCCCTGTATAAGGACGGAGACTGGAGCGATATGACACACATCCAATAACCCCCCCTGTATGAGGACGGAGACTGGAGCGATATGACACACATCCAATAACCCCCCCTGTATGAGGACGGAGACTGGAGCGATATGACACACATCCAAACCCCCCCTGTATGAGGACGGAGACTGGAGCGATATGACACACATCCAATAACCCCCCCTGTATGAGGACGGAGACTGGAGCGATATGACACACATCCAATAACCCCCCCTGTATAAGGACGGAGACTGGAGCGATATGACACACATCCAATAACCCCCCCTGTATGAGGACGGAGACTGGAGCGATATGACACACATCCAATCACCCCAGAGAAGGAAAGGGGATTGATACTCACTGTTTTTCTTTCCTTTGATACTGAGCTGGATGTCGTAGTAATCCTCTATCCGCTCTGACCGGTAGTCAACGTGCTTACACTGGATATAGGACTGGAGAGAGAGATACAACACAGTTACACTGGATATAGGACTGGAGAGAGACACAGTTACACTGGATATAGGACTGGAGAGAGACAACACACAGTTACACTGGATATAGGACTGGAGAGAGACAACACAGTTACACTGGATATAGGACTGGAGAGAGACAACACAGTTACACTGAATATAGGACTGGAGAGAGACAACACAGTTACACTGGATATAGGACTGGAGAGAGACAACACAGTTACACTGGATATAGGACTGGAGAGAGACAACACAGTTACACTGGATATAGGACTGGAGAGAGACAACACAGTTACACTGAATATAGGACTGGAGAGAGACAACACAGTTACACTGGATATAGGACTGGAGAGAGACAACACAGTTACACTGGATATAGGACTGGAGAGAGAGACACAACACACAGTTACACTGGATACAAGACTGGAGAGAGAGAGACAACACACAGTTACACTGGATATAGGACTGGAGAGAGAGAGACAACACACAGTTACACTGGATATAGGAGTGGAAAGAGACACAGTTACACTGGACTGGAGAGAGACAACACAGTTACACTGGATATAGGAGTGGAGAGAGACACAGTTACACTGGATATAGGAGTGGAGAGAGACAGTTACACTGGATATAGGAGTGGAGAGAGAGACAGTTACACTGGATATAGGAGTGGAGAGAGACACAGTTACACTGGATATAGGAGTGGAGAGAGACACAGTTACACTGGATATAGGAGTGGAGAGAGACAGTTACACTGGATATAGGAGTGGAGAGAGACACAGTTACACTGGATATAGGAGTGGAGAGAGACACAGTTACACTGGATATAGGACTGGAGAGAGAGAGAGAACACAGTTACACTGGATATAGGACTGGAGAGAGACAACACAACGCACAGTTACACTGGATATAGGACTGGAGAGAGAGAGAGAGAGAACACAGTTACACTGGATATAGGACTGGAGAGAGACAACACAACACACAGTTACACTGGATATAGGACTGGAGAGAGAGAGAGAGAGAACACAGTTACACTGGATATAGGACTGGAGAGAGACAACACAACGCACAGTTACACTGGATATAGGACTGGAGAGAGACAAAAGTTACACTGGATATAGGACTGGAGAGAGACAACACAACACACAGTTACACTGGATATAGGACTGGAGAGAGACATACAACACACAGTCACACTGGATATAGGACTGGAGAGAGAGATACAACACACAGTTACACTGGATATAGGACTGGAGAGAGGGATACAACACACAGTCACACTGGATATAGGACTGGAGAGAGACAACACAACGCACAGTTACACTGGATATAGGACTGGAGAGAGAGAGAGAGAGAGAACACAGTTACACTGGATATAGGACTGGAGAGAGACAACACAACACACAGTTACACTGGATATAGGACTGGAGAGAGAGAGAGAGAGAACACAGTTACACTGGATATAGGACTGGAGAGAGACAACACAACGCACAGTTACACTGGATATAGGACTGGAGAGAGACAAAAGTTACACTGGATATAGGACTGGAGAGAGACAACACAACACACAGTTACACTGGATATAGGACTGGAGAGAGACATACAACACACAGTCACACTGGATATAGGACTGGAGAGAGACAACAGTTACACTGGATATAGGACTGGAGAGAGACAACAGTTACACTGGATATAGGACTGGAGAGCGCGACAGACAACGGGGAGAGAGAATGTGAACGTACCACCATCTTTCCTCTGAACAGTTTGGGGATGGTTCCCTCCACGCAGGTGCCTTTCATTTTGTTCTCAACGTTGTCCAGGAGCTGGAACACACAAACACACATTATGGAAGGAACAGTGAATGTGAGCAGAGCAGAGATGGAGCCCAATTTGACTGGAGCGCAGAGCGAGATTACAAAGGCTGGAGCGTCAGCCTTCTCGCCCGCTCCAATTTGGCTGCAGCAACGTTCACTTCGCTAGCTCAGGGCGTGCCCGGCCCAGCATGCATCTGTAGTCTACTACTGTCCTGCTATAGCCCCTTGCTTTAGCTGTCATGGAGTTCACTAAATATTATCATAAAGAAACTGATGAAACACACAGGTGATAAATCAAGGTGACTTATAAAGATGAGGACCAAGAGCAAGAGAGGGAGTGTGGTGATGTAGTGTCCACAACTAAAGAAGAGAGGGAGTGTGGTGATGTAGTGTCCACAACTAAAGAAGAGAGGGAGTGTGGTGATGTAGTGTCCACAACTAAAGAAGAGAGGGAGTGTGGTGATGTAGTGTCCACAACTAAAGAAGAGAGGGAGTGTGGTGATGTAGTGTCCACAACTAAAGAAGAGAGGGAGTGTGGTGATGTAGTGTCCACAACTAAAGAAGAGAGGCAGTGTGGTGATGTAGTGTCCACTACTAAAGAGAGGGAGTGTGGTGATGTAGTGTCCACAACTAAAGAATCATAGTGGAATCTGAAAAGACACCTATCCTGAAAGCATGATGGTGTACTTAGATAACTTTAATTATAGCATTTAAGTATTTATAAACATAAACTCCGACCTCTTAAACGTTCCGTTAATTTTTGTTATATTTTCTATACGATAGGGCATAATTGATTTTGGCTCAATAGACCTGGCATATTCCCACGTTCAAAGAGCTTTCTGTTTTGATTGGCTTGTTTTACCTAAAAGCATTTAGGCCTTCCTATAGAAAATAAACTCTGTTTCTCTGCCCAGCCTGGATAGAGGGGCCAAAAGGGTGTTAATCATCCCCAGTGGCTCTGCAAGTGAGGAGAGGATGTTCTCCACCACTGTCCTGCTCTCCAGACACCATCACATGAGCCTGTAGACCGACTGGCCAAACTCCTGGTTCTAAAAATGATTTCTAAAAAAGGCACTAATAAGAAAATGTTCATGTTATTTGTATTTAATTCTAAGTAAGTCACAGGCCATATGCGTAATTTATAGACCATAATGATTAAATACAACTAAATGCTGTTTAAATGCTGAGTGCTTGATGTCCCAATTTCAAGTTTTCATAAATAGGAATTTTTGGACACCGATTCGGTCGATTAATTTTTTTACACCTTTATTTAACTTGGCAAGTCAGTTAAGAACATATTCTTATTTTCAATGGACAGCCTACTGGGGAATGGTGGGTTAACTGCCTTGTTCAGGGGCAGAAGGACAGATTTTTACCTTGTCAGCTCGGGGATTCAATCTTGAAGCCTTACATTTAACTTCTTGGTGACAGGGGGGCAGTATTGGAGTAGCTAGGATGAATAAGGTGCCTTTCTGAATATCTATGTTAAAAACATCCTAAAGATTGATTCTATACTTAGTTTGACGAGTTTCTACGGGCTTGAACTTTTCGTCCGAGGTTCGGCGCGGGTTCGAACGCGCTTTTGGATTTGTTTACCAAACGCCCTAACAAAAGAAGATATTTGGACATAACTGATGGACATTATCGAACAAATCAAACATTTATGGTGGAACTGGGATTCCTGGGAGTGCATTCTGATGAAGATCATCAAAGGTAAGTGAATATTTATAATGCTTTTTCTGACTAATGTTGACTACCCATTATCTTTTTGGCTGCTTTGTTGTCTGAAACGCTGTACTCAGATTATCGCATGGTTTGCTTTTTCTGTATAGTTTTTTTTTTAAATCTGACACAGCGGTTGCATTAAGGAGAAGTACATCTCTAATGCCATGTGTAATACGTGTATTTTCATCAACATTTATGATGAGTATTTCTGTAACTTGATTTGGCTCTCTGCAAAATCAATGCAATGTAAAATGAGATTTTTTGACATAAATAGGCATACATGTATTGTGTAACATGAAGTCCTATGAGTGTCATCTGATGAAGATCAAAGGTTAATGCTTAATTCTCTCTATTTGTTATTTTTGTGACTCCTCTCTTTGGCTGGAAAAATGGCTGTGTTTTTCTGTGGCTTGGTGGTGACCTAACATAATAGTTTGTGGTGCTTTCGCTGTAAAGCATTTTTGAAAATCAGACACTGTGGCTGGATTAACGAGAATGTTATCTTTAAAACGGTGTAAGATACTTGTATGCTTGAGGAATTTTAATGTTGTTTTGAATTTTGCGCCCTGCACTTTCACTGGCTGTTGGGCGGGTCCCACGTATCTGAGAGAGGTTAACTAGTCCAACGCTCTAACCACCTGCCTTACATTGCACTCCACGAGGAGCCTGCCTGTTACACGAATGCAGTAAGAAGCCAAGATAAGTTTAATGCTAACTAGCAACTTATCTTATAAAAAACAATCAATCAATCATAATCACTAGTTAACTACACATGGTTGATGATATTACTAGTTTATCTAGCGTGTCCTGCGTTGCATATAATCGATGCGGTGCGCGAAAAAGGACCAGCGTTGGTCCAACATGTACCTAAGCATAAACATCAATGACTTTCTTAAAATCAATACACAGGTATATATTTTTAAACCTGCATATTTAGTTAATATTGCCTGCCAACATGAATTTATTTTAACTAGGGAAATTGTGTCACTTCTCTTGCAACAGAGTCATGGTATATGCAGTCGTTGCGAACTAATTGGCCAGAATTGTAATTAATTTTAATTATGCCATAACATTGAAGGTTGTGCAATGCAACAGGAATATTTAGACTTAGGGATGCCACCCCTTAGATAAAATACGGAACGGTTCCGTATTTCACTGACAGAATAAACGTTTGGTTTTCGAGATGATAGTTTCCGGATTCTACCATATTAATGACCTAAGGCTCGTATTTCTTTGTGTTATGTTATAACTAAGTCTATGATTTGATAGAGCAGTTTGACTGAGCGGTGGTAGGCAGCAGCAGGCTCGTAAGCTTTCATTTAAACAGCACTTTCCTGCGTTTGCCAGCAACTCTTTGCTGTGCTTCAAGCATTGAGCTGTTTATGACTTCAAGCCTATCAACTCCCGAGATGAGGCTGGTGTAACCGATGTGAAATGGCTAGCTAGTTAGCGGGGTGCGCGCTAATAGTGTTTCAAATGTCACTCGCTCTGAGACTTGGGAGTAGTTGTTCCCCTTGCTCTGCATGGGTAACGCTGTTTCGAGGGTGGCTGGTGTTGATGTGTTCCTGGTTCGAGCCCAGGTAGGAGCGAGGAGAGGGACGGAAGCTATACTGTTACACTGGCGATACTCAAGTTCCTTAAAAGAACATCCAATAGTCAAAGGTTAATGAAATACAAATGGTATAGAGGGAAAGTCCTATAATTCCTATAATAACTACAACCTAAAACTTCTTACCTGGGAATATTTAAGACTCATGTTAAAAGGAACCACCAGCAGCTTTCATATGGGGCGGAGTGTTGGACTCGTAACCGGAAGGTTGCGAGTTCGAACCCCCGAGCTGACAAGGTACAAATCTGTCGTTCTGCCCCTGAACAAGGCCGTTAACCCACTGTTCCTAGGCCGTCATTGAAAATAAGAATTTGTTCTTAACTGACTTGCCTAGTTAAATACTATAGTGAAAACATCTTGGTTCTAACCCTGGTTCTAACCCAACCAGGTCAATAGATCTGACCCATTACTATAGTGAAAACTTCTTGGTTCTAACCCAAGCAGGTCAATAGATCTGACCAGCAGCATTTTAATCTTCCTATAGCGGGTTGCCGGGAATCCGCATTTAACATTCATAAACCACGTCACGGACCGTTCTAAAAACGACTTGTTAGGTCATTGGCTAGCTAGTTAATAACCTGGTAACTTTAGTCTATCCAGACATCTGGGGACTCAGACAGAAGGGTAAAGATTCTTCAGGAGATCAAGGATCATAGTAATGACAGACATCTTGCATGTCATCCTCAGACTTTTTTCTTAAAGAGACAGTGTACCATTTTCAATGGAACGCTTCTCAAATAGGAAAATGGTGCTTTTACACAACGCAGAAACGGTCTCATTTTCCACAAATTATTTTGTAATTGCAATAGCATGTATTTTTTATCAACTTTTTAAAAACTTTTATAATAAACTAATGTATTTACAATGTTACATATTAGTTTCTAGGTCTCAACCTGTGCTTCAAAAGTAGCTAGAATTCATATAGGCCCCAAAGTAGGCTGTATCTCAATCCATTTAAAGGTGCAATATGCAGAAATCACTCCATCATTTCCTGGTGGTTAAAATTTGAATAGCTCGCTTAATTTCAATTTGTGAACAAAATCAAGCAATGTACAGTGTAGAGAATAATTGTACCATCTAAACCGCTGTGAAATCTCTCTTCTATAACCAAAAATATTGTATTTTCAGCCGGTATACAAAACCTAAAGACAAACAAACACGAACAAACCTTCAGATCTGGTCTGGTGCTCCTACATGTTGTGTGGTGCAACGAACATGATTAAATTCAGAGCCCTGAATACACACACACACACTAAGAACAACTACTCACCACTCTGCAGAGCTCCTGAACGTCGTGTTGCATGAAGCTGTCTAATGTCTCCCACCTGCAGAGAAAAACAACACGTTGTCAACTACTGTCAGAAGTCACCATGTTTTATAAACACATTCACAGTCAACTACTGTCACAATGTAACCATGTTATAAACACATTCACAGTCAACTACTGTCACAATGTAACCATGTTATAAACACATTCACAGTCAACTACTGTCACAATACCACCATGTTATAAACACATTCACAGTCAACTACTGTCACAATACCACCATGTTATAAACACATTCACAGTCAACTATTGTCACAATACCACCATGTTATAAACACATTCACAGTCAACTACTGTCACAATACCACCATGTTATAAACACATTCACAGTCAACTACGGTCACAATACCACCATGTTATAAACACACACATTCACAGTCAACTACTGTCACAATGTAACCATGTTATAAACACATTCACAGTCAACTACTGTCACAATACCACCATGTTATAAACACATTCACAGTCAACTACTGTCACAATACCACCATGTTATAAACACATTCACAGTCAACTACTGTCACAATACCACCATGTTATAAACACATTCACAGTCAACTACTGTCACAATGTAACCATGTTATAAACACATTCACAGTCAACTACTGTCACAATACCACCATGTTATAAACACATTCACAGTCAACTACTGTCACAATGTAACCATGTTATAAACACATTCACAGTCAACTACTGTCACAATACCACCATGTTATAAACACATTCACAGTCAACTACTGTCACAATACCACCATGTTATAAACACATTCAGTCAACTACTGTCACAATGTAACCATGTTATAAACACATTCACAGTCAACTACTGTCACAATACCACCATGTTATAAACACATTCACAGTCAACTACTGTCACAATGTAACCATGTTATAAACACATTCACAGTCAACTACTGTCACAATACCACCATGTTATAAACACATTCACAGTCAACTACTGTCACAATGTATCCATGTTATAAACACATTCACAGTCAACTACTGTCACAATGTATCCATGTTATAAACACATTCACAGTCAACTACTGTCACAATGTAACCATGTTATCAACACATTCACAGTCAACTACTGTCACAATGTAACCATGTTATAAACACATTCACAGTCAACTACTGTCACAATGTAACCATGTTATAAACACATTCACAGTCAACTACTGTCACAATACCACCATGTTATAAACACATTCACAGTCAACTACTGTCACAATACCACCATGTTATAAACACATTCACAGTCAACTACTGTCACAATGTAACCATGTTATAAACACATTCACAGTCAACTACTGTCACAATGTAACCATGTTATAAACACATTCACAGTCAACTACTGTCACAATACCACCATGTTATAAACACATTCACAGTCAACTACTGTCACAACACCACCATGTTATAAAACATTCACAGTCAACTACTGTCACAATACCACCATGTTATAAACACATTCACAGTCAACTACTGTCACAATGTAACCATGTTATAAACACATTCACAGTCAACTACTGTCACAATACCACCATGTTATAAACACATTCACAGTCAACTACTGTCACAATGTAACCATGTTATAAACACATTCACAGTCAACTACTGTCACAATACCACCATGTTATAAACACATTCACAGTCAACTACTGTCACAATGTATCCATGTTATAAACACATTCACAGTCAACTACTGTCACAATGTATCCATGTTATCAACACATTCACAGTCAACTACTGTCACAATACCACCATGTTATAAACACATTCACAGTCAACTACTGTCACAATGTAACCATGTTATAAACACATTCACAGTCAACTACTGTCACAATACCACCATGTTATAAACACATTCACAGTCAACTACTGTCACAATACCACCATGTTATAAACACATTCACAGTCAACTACTGTCACAATGTAACCATGTTATAAACACATTCACAGTCAACTACTGTCACAATGTAACCATGTTATAAACACATTCACAGTCAACTACTGTCACAATACCACCATGTTATAAACACATTCACAGTCAACTACTGTCACAACACCACCATGTTATAAAACATTCACAGTCAACTACTGTCACAATACCACCATGTTATAAACACATTCACAGTCAACTACTGTCACAACACCACCATGTTATAAAACATTCACAGTCAACTACTGTCACAATACCACCATGTTATAAACACATTCACAGTCAACTACTGTCACAATACCACCATGTTATAAACACATTCAGTCAACTACTGTCACAATACCACCATGTTATAAACACATTCACAGTCAACTACTGTCACAATACCACCATGTTATAAACACATTCACAGTCAACTACTGTCACAATACCACCATGTTATAAACACATTCACAGTCAACTACTGTCACAATGTAACCATGTTATAAACACATTCACAGTCAACTACTGTCACAATGTAACCATGTTATAAACACATTCACAGTCAACTACTGTCACAATACCACCATGTTATAAACACATTCACAGTCAACTACTGTCACAATGTAACCATGTTATAAACACATTCACAGTCAACTACTGTCACAATGTAACCATGTTATAAACACATTCACAGTCAACTACTGTCACAATACCACCATGTTATAAACAACACATTCACAGTCAACTACTGTCACAATGTAACCATGTTATAAACACATTCACAGTCAACTACTGTCACAATGTAACCATGTTATAAACACATTCACAGTCAACTACTGTCACAATGTATCCATGTTATAAACACATTCACAGTCAACTACTGTCACAATGTAACCATGTTATAAACACATTCACAGTCAACTACTGTCACAATACCACCATGTTATAAACACATTCACAGTCAACTACGGTCACAATACCACCATGTTATAAACACATTCACAGTCAACTACTGTCACAATACCACCATGTTATAAACACATTCACAGTCGATCGATTGATCGGTCATCTCATTTCTCCTGCAGCGTTGCTAGCTGAGGGGGTCCTGGCACCTACCCAAAGGACTTGGTGAGTTTCTTGGTGCCGACGGGCTTGTCGCTGTGTTGCAGCTCATAGAAAACCCTCTGTAGAGCCAGCGGAACACTCTTAGACGAGTCGTCTCCCTCTGTAGGCATCATGTACACCGCCTGGAACAGGAGAGAGAGAGGGGGGTTAGACACACAAACACTCTCCTTCTGTAGGCATCATGTACACCGCCTAGAACAGGAGAGAGAGAGGGGGGTTAGACACACAAACACTCTCCTTCTGTAGGCATCATGTACACCGCCTGGTACAGGAGAGAGAAAGGGGAGGGTTAGACACACAAACACTCTCCTTCTGTAGGCATCATGTACACCGCCTGGTACAGGAGAGAGAAAGGGGGGGGTTAGACACACAAACACTCTCCCTCTGTAGGCATCATGTACACCGCCTGGTACAGGAGAGAGAGAGAGGGGGGTTAGACACACAAACACTCTCCTTCTGTAGGCATCATGTACACCGCCTGGTACAGGAGAGAGAAAGGGGGGGGTTAGACACACAAACACTCTCCTTCTGTAGGCATCATGTACACCGCCTGGTACAGGAGAGAGAGAGAGGGGGGGGGGGGTAGACACACAAGCACTCTCTCTCTGTAGGCATGTACACCGCCTGGTACAGGAGAGAGAGAGAGGGGGGGGGTTAGACACACAAACACTCTCCCTCTGTAGGCATCATGTACACCGCCTGGTACAGGAGAGAGAGAGGGGAGGGTTAGACACACAAGCACTCTCTCTCTGTAGGCATGTACACCGCCTGGTACAGGAGAGAGAGAGGGGGGGGGGGTTAGACACACAAACACTCTCTCTCAAAAGAGTTGTCTCCCTGTATAGACATCATATACACCGCCTGGTAGGCACAGAGGAGAGGGGTGTTAAACACACTTGAGCGTAGTATGACAGAGCGGTAGTTAGTCGTCTCCCTGTACAGACGTCATATACACCGCCTGGTAGGCACAGAGGAGAGGGGTGTTAAACACACTTGAGCGTAGTATGACAGAGCGGTAGTTAGTCGTCTCCCTGTACAGACGTCATATACACCGCCTGGTAGGCACAGAGGAGAGGGGTGTTAAACACACTTGAGCGTAGTATGACAGAACAGTAGTTAGTTGTCTCACTGACCCTCCGCAGCTGGTTGGTGAAGAACAGGGTCTGTAGGAGGCTGTTCATATAACATGTCGCTCCCTGGTTCTTCAGACCCACGTAGCCGGTGTGTTTCTTGGAGTCCCACCTGCACACACACAGGAGACCAAGGGGTTAATCTAACTACACACACACACACACACACACACACACACAGGACAGCAAGGGGTTAACCCAACTACACACACACACGATATCAATGGGTTAACCCAGGGGTGGGTAACTCCAGGAAGAGGGTTGGACAGCCCTGCTCTAAACCAGGGGTGGGTAACTCCAGGAAGAGGGTTGGACAGCCCTGCTCTAAACCAGGGGTGGTCAACTTCAGGAAGAGGGTTGGACAGCCCTGCTCTAAACCAGGGGTGGTCAACTCCAGGAAGAGGGTTGGACAGCCCTGCTCTAAACCAGGGGTGCGTAACTCCAGGAAGAGGGTTGAACAGCCCTGCTCTAAACCAGGGGAGGGTAACTATAGGAAGAGGGTTGGACAGCTCTGCTCTAAACCAGGGGTGGTCAACTCTAGGAAGAGGGTTGGACAGCCCTGTTCTAAACCAGGGGTGGGTAACTCCAGGAAGAGGGTTGGACAGCCCTGCTCTAAACCAGGGGTGGGTAACTCCAGGAAGAGGGTTGGACAGCCCTGCTCTAAACCAGGGGTGGTAAACTCCAGGAAGAGGGTTGGACAGCCCTGCCTAAAACCAGGGGTGGTCAACTCCAGGAAGAGGGTTGGACAGCCCTGCTCTAAACCAGGGGTGGGTAACTCCAGGAAGAGGGTTGGACAGCCCTGCTCTAAACCAGGGGTGGTCAACTCCAGGAAGAGGGTTGGGTAACTCCAGGTTAGAGGGTTGGGTAACTCCAGGTTAGAGGGTTGGGTAACTCCAGGTTAGAGGGTTGGGTAACTCCAGGTTAGAGGGTTGGGTAACTCCAGGTTAGAGGGTTGGGTAACTCCAGGTTAGAGGGTTGGGTAACTCCAGGTTAGAGGGTTGGGTAACTCCAGGCCCTTGAGGACCTGATTGGTGTCACACTTTTCTCCATCCCCAACAAACACAGCTGATTAATCAAATGTCATTCTAATCTGAAGATCATGGTCAGGTAATTGTCGGAGTCAGGTGTGTAAGCTGGGGCAAGACTGACACCAATCACACACCCCCCCCCCCCCCCCCCCCCGCTGAATAGAACTGGGTCGAGGTGTTGTGTTCTCGTTATACCAAACATCTGGTGAACTGGACAATGGTCCCAACATACAGAGGAGAGAGAGGACAGAAAAGAGGGAAGAAGAGACAGGGGGAAAGAGAGCGAGAGACAGGGGGAAAGAGAGCGAGAGATAGGGGGAAAGAGAGCGAGAGACAGGGGGAAAGAGAGCGAGAGACAGGGGGAAAGAGAGCGAGAGACAGGGGGAAAGAGAGCGAGAGACAGGGGGAAAGAGAGCGAGAGACAGGGGGAAAGAGAGCGAGAGACAGGGGGAAAGAGAGCGAGAGACAGGGGGAAAGAGAGCGAGAGACAGGGGGAAAGAGAGCGAGAGACAGGGGGAAAGAGAGCGAGAGATAGGGGGAAAGAGAGCGAGAGATAGGGGGAAAGAGAGCGAGAGATAGGGGGAAAGAGAGCGAGAGATAGGGGGAAAGAGAGCGAGAGATAGGGGGAAAGAGAGCGAGAGATAGGGGGAAAGAGAGCGAGAGATAGGGGGAAAGAGAGCGAGAGATAGGGGAAAGAGAGCGAGAGATAGGGGGAAAGAGAGCGAGAGATAGGGGGAAAGAGAGCGAGAGATAGGGGGAAAGAGAGCGAGAGATAGGGGGAAAGAGAGCGAGAGATAGGGGGAAAGAGCGAGAGATAGGGGGAAAGAGCGAGAGATAGGGGGAAAGAGCGAGAGATAGGGGGAAAGAGAGCGAGAGAGATAGGGGGAAAGAGAGAGAGAGAGATAGGGGGAAAGAGAGAGAGAGAGATAGGGGGAAAGAGAGCGAGAGAGATAGGGGGAAAGAGAGAGGAAAAGAGAACAGGTGAGATAGAAGAGGGAAGGAGAGAAGTAAGGAATCAAGACTCACGCCACTCCGTGAGGAGCGTCTGCCTGCACGTAGACTTCAAAGGAGACTTGATCATCCTCCACAAAGCCTCTCTCTGGATCAGTCACATCCTGAAAACACACCGGAGAACAATTATGTTGTCTGTGTCTGTACGTGTATATACACACACCAGTGTATACCGTGTGTGTGTGTGTATCCCGGTGTGTGTGTGTGTGGTACTCACGCTCCAGGACATGAAGTTAGAGAAGCCCCAGTCGTTCTCCTTGTGGAAGAAGAGGTGGCTGATTCTGCGGCTGAACGACTTCTCATCATCCTTATAGTTGATGATCTTCAGCATGGCCTGAGCGTGGCACGACCAGGACCTAGCAGGGGGACACATTTACACGTTACACCAGGAAACTACTTCAGCATGGCACGACCAGGACCTAGCAGGGGGACACATTTACACGTTACACCAGGAAACTACTTCAGCATGGCCTGTGCATGGCACGACCAGGACCTAGCAGGGGGACACATTTACACGTTACACCAGGAAACTACTTCAGCATGGCCTGTGCATGGCACGACAAGGACCTAGCAGGGGGACACATTTACCCGTCACACCAGGGGGACACATTTAAATGTTACACGACACACAAGAGCTAAGGCAGCGTTTCCACTTAAAAAGTCAAAATAAAAAGTCTGATGGGGAAGTGTGTGTGTGTGTGTGTGTGTGTGTGTGTGTGTGTGTGTCTGTGTGTCTGTGTGTGTGTGCGTGTGTGTAGCGGAGGTGAGTTGAACTCGTGCTCTCGTGATGAGTTCACGTCACCCTGCCTACAACTTCAAAAACAGCGCCACCCTCGACCCAAGATGAAATGTCTTGTCCTAATGAAGGGTTAAGTTGGTTCCCCCAGCGGGAGGCCGGGGTTCAGATCCCAACCATGACCTCTGTCTGTATCATGTGACGTCCATGGAGGCACCGGGATACAGATACCGTGAGGTCGTCGCTAGAAACAGGACCGGAGACAAACGAAGCAATGCGCTGTGTGTGTGTGTGTGTGTGTCTATCAGGGTCTCTGCCTGCATGCTATGTGTGTGTGTGTCTATCAGGGTCTCTGCCTGCATGCTGTGTGTGTGTGTGTGTGTCTATGTCTATCAGGATCTCTGCCTGCATGCTGCGTGTATGTGTGTGTGTGTGTGTGTGTGTGTGTCGATCAAGGGCTCTACCTGCATGCTGTGTGCGTGCCCGTGCACTAAGGGCCTAATGATTAAGGCATTGGGCCCCTGAGTGTGTGTGTGTGTGTGTGTGTGTGCATCACGTGACTTACGTGGAGTCGGAGTCTGCGTTGCACTGCAGGAAGAAGCCAACACTCTTCTGGTGCGGCCGGTCTGGGTAGAAGCGAGGCATCACCATGATCTTCCAGGGCAGGTTCCTGACGAAGCAGGACGGGCTGAGAACAGACTCACTCAGCCGGCTGAACCTCTCCACCACAAAACGACATGTCGCCTCCGAACGCCAGCTGGTATCTACATACACGGGAGAGGAGGGGCAGGGTGGGTCCATCAGGGTGGGTCCATCAGTGAGTGAGTGTGTATATGTGTGTGTGTGTCCATCAGTGTGTGTGCAGGTGAGTCCTCCTCACCATCCTCCATGTCCTCCTCTGTGTTGTGTCCGTCTGCCATGGCAACGTTCCCGTTAATCACCGGGTTGGCTGGGATTCTCGGGGGATCGTCTGTGTCCCCAGCTGCACGCACACACACACACACACACACACGCGCACACCGAGAGAGGAAGACGTTAGATAAACAGAGATGTTAGGGCAGGAAGACAACAGCATGGTGATTTGATGTTAGTATCACGGTCAAGGAATCAAAACGCCAGGTGGATTTAACTTCTTTAGGAAAACAGCCCTGATGATTGAAACAACCATCACATTGTGTTGTCATTCAGAGTCACGTATTTTCCAAGCTACATCACATTGTGTTGTCATTCAGAGTCACGTGTTTTCCAAGCTACATCACATTGTGTTGTCATTCAGAGTCACGTGTTTTCCAAGCTACATCACATTGTGTTGTCATTCAGAGTCACGTATTTTCCAAGCTACATCACATTGTGTTGTCATTCAGAGTCACGTATTTATCAAGCTACATCACATTGTGTTGTCATTCAGAGTCACGTATTTTCCAAGCTACATCACATTGTGTTGTCATTCAGAGTCACGTGTTTTCCAAGCTACATCACATTGTGTTGTCATTCAGAGTCACATGTCTTCCAAGCTACATCACATTGTCCTTTTTAAAAACCTGCTGTACATAAACACATTCAGTCTGGTTCGTGTTTTCATTTTAAGCCAAGGAAATAAACATTGCGATAGCGGCATCATCCCGGGCCTAACAGAAATATGTTGTTTCTCACTGGTATGATGATGATATGAAGGGGAAGATACACACAGTCCCCTGGCTAGGAATGATCCCCTTCAAATAGAGGCTCACCGTCTACCAGCATCTTATTTCAGCATGATCTGATCTTATCTGTCGGAAAGATATCAGTTTGTCTCTGTGAATGGTTTGTCCTCTGACAAATCAACTGTAAATTTCGGGGTTCCTCAAGGTTCCGTTTTAGGACCACTATTGTTTTTACTATATATTTTACCTCTTGGGGAAGTCATTCGAAAACATAATGTTAACTTTCACTGCTATGCGGATGACACACCGCTGTACATTTCAATGAAACATGGTGAAGCCACAAAATTGCCCTCGCTAGAAGCATGTGTTTCAGACATAAGGAAGTGGATGGCAGCAAACTTTCTACTTTTAAACTCGGACAAAACAGAGATGCTTGTTCTAGGTCCCAAGAAACAAAGAGATCTTCTGTTGAATCTGACAATTAATCTTAATGGTTGTACAGTCGTCTCAAATAAAACTGTGAAGGACCTCGGCGTTACTCTGGACCCTGATCTCTCTTTTGAAGAACATATCAAGACCATTTCAGGACAGCTTTTTTCCATCTACGTAACATTGCAAAAATCTGAAACTTTCTGTCCAAAAATGATGCAGAAAAATTAATCCATGCTTTTGTCACTTCTAGGTTAGACTACTGCAATGCTCTACTTTCCGGCTACCCGGATAAAGCACTAAATAAACTTCAGTTAGTGCTAAATACGGCTGCTAGAATCCTGAATAGAACCAAAAAATGTGATCATATTACTCCAGTGCTAGCCTCCCTACACTGGCTTCCTGTCAAAGCAAGAGCCAATTTCAAGGTTTTACTGCTAACCTACAAAGCATTACATGGGCTTGCTCTTACCTATCTCTCTGATTTGGTCCTGCCGTACATACCTACATGTACACTACGGTAACAAGACGCAGGCCTCCTAATTGTCCCTAGAATTTCTAAGCAAACAGCTGGAGGCAGGGCTTTCTCCTATAGAGCTCCATTTTTATGGAACGGTCTGCCTACCCATGTCAGAGACGCAAACTCGGTCTCAACCTTTTAAGTCTTTACTGAAGACTCATCTCTTCAGTGGGTCAAATGATTGAGTGTAGTCTGGCCCAGGAGTGGGAAGGTGAACGGAAAGGCTCTGGAGCAACGAACCGCCCTTGCTGTCTCTGCCTGGCCGGTTCCCCTCTTTCCACTGGGATTCTCTGCCTCTAACCCTATTACAGGGGCTGAGTCACTGGCTTACTGGGGCTCTCTCATACCGTCCCTGGGAGGGGTGCGTCACCTGAGTGGGTTGAGTCACTGATGTGGTCATCGTGTCTGGGTTGGCGCCGTGGCGGAGATCTTTGTGGGCTATACTCGGCCTTGTCTCAGGATGGTAAGTTGGTGGTTGAAGATATCCCTCTAGTGGTGTGGGGGCTGTGCTTTGGCAAAGTGGGTGGGGTTATATCCTTCCTGTTTGGCCCTGTCCGGGGGTTTGTTATATCTGGAGTACTTCTCCTGTCCTATTCGGTGTCCTGTGTAAATTTAAGTGTGCTCTCTCTAATTCTCTCTTTCTTTCTCTCTCTCGGAGGACCTGAGCCCTAGGACCTGAGCCCTAGGACCATGCCTCAGGACTACCTGACATGATGACTCCTTGCTGTTATGATGACTGGGTCAGTTTAAAACACTGATCTGTAAGGTGGTTATGATGACTGGGTCAGTTTAAAACACTGATCTGTATTATAGTTATGATGACTGGGTCATTTTAAAACACTGATCTGTATTATAGTTATGATGACTGGGTCAGTTTAAAACACTGATCTGTAAGGTGGTTATGATGACTGGGTCATTTTAAAACACTGATCTGTAAGGTGGTTATGATGACTGGGTCATTTTAAAACACTGATCTGTAAGGTGGTTATGATGACTGGGTCAGTTTAAAACACTGATCTGTAAGGTGGTTATGATGACTGGGTCAGTTTAAAACACTGATCTGTATTATAGTTATGATGACTGGGTCAGTTTAACACACTGATCTGTAAGGTGGTTATGATGACTGGGTCAGTTTAAAACACTGATCTGTGTTTAATCTTTAGAACAGAGGTTAATTTCCCTGCAATGTAAACATGCTGTACGCATCCCAAATAGCACCCTATTCCCTACATAGAGCTCTGGTCTAAAGTAGTGCACTATGGGCCCTATTCCCTACATAGAGCTCTGGTCTAAAGTAGTGCACTATGGCACCCTATTCCCTACATAGAGCTGTGGTCTAAAGTAGTGCACTATGGGCCCTATTCCCTACATAGAGCTCTGGTCTAAAGTAGTGCACTACTTTTAACCAGGGCCCGATTTAGGATGCGGACACTGTCTGGTCATCTTTAACCATCAGGAAGAACACTGTGGTGCCGAGGCAGTGTCGCAGCAGCAGTGTGTGTGTCTGTGTGTCGACTACAGCAGTCTGGTAATTAGTAACAATGAAGGATTAAGCTGTGAGCTCCTCTGACACACACAAGCCTGTGTAGCTGCTTTAGGAAGGGGACGGGAGGAACTCAGGCAGGTAATTACCCAGACAAAGAGCCCGGGACTAGTCTCATCAATCACAACTAAGATGTCTACTGAAGAACAACACAGGAAGTCTGTATCTCAAACGGCACCCTATTCCCTATATAGTGCACTACTTTAGACCAGGGCCCCTAGGGAAGGTGTAGAGAATAGGGTACCATTTGAGAGTCAGACTAAGAGTGTGAGAGTCAGTAAAGTATACCTCGTCTCTGTCGGCAGTTCTACAGTCAGTTTGAATGACAGAAAAGCATCTCATATATATATATTAGTGTGTCCTTACCTACCCTAGCAGTATGAGTGTCATCTCTTCTGCATCCGTGAGAGAGAGAGTCTGGTTGCATGTACTGAGTGTGTGTGTGTACATGGAGCCCCAGTGAGCCACGCTCACGAGACTGGCCTCATTTTTCCAAGTGGATTACAGGCAGCTAACGACATGTGTCACTCAGCCTGTGTCCCTGACGACTCCCTATTCCAGGGATCCTCAACTAGATTCAGCCGCGAGCCGAGTGGCTGTTCAGGGGGCCGGGCTCCCGAGTGGCTGTTCAGGGGGCCGGGCTCCCGAGTGGCTGTTCAGGGGGCCGGGCTGACGAGTGGCTGTTCAGGGGGCCGGGCTCCCGAGTGGCTGTTCAAGGGGCCGGGCTCCCGAGTGGCTGTTCAGGGGGCCGGGCTCCCGAGTGGCTGTTCAGGGGGCCGGGCTCTCGAGCAGCTGTTCAGGGGGCCGGGCTCCCGAGTGGGCTCCCAGGTGGCGCAGCGGTCTAAAGCACTGCATCTCAGTGCTAGAGGCGTCACTACAGACCCTGGTTCAATCCTGGGCTGGATCACAACCGGCCGTGATTGGAAGTCCCATAGGGTGGTGCACCATTTGCCCAGCGTCGTCCGGGTTACGGGAGGGTTTGGCCGGGGTAGGCAGTCACTGTAAATTAAGAATTTGTTCTTAACTGACTTGCCTAGTTAAATAAAAGCTTAAATAAAATAAAAATATATTTACAAATCATTTGGAGATTGTGCTTCTTGCAGTCAATTTGCAAACAGATATATTGTTTGACTAAAACATAACCATTGTAATAGCCTCTAGCACTGAGATGCAGTGTCTTAGACCGCTGAACCAGGTACTGTAGTGATATAGCCTCTAGCACTGAGATGCAGTGTCTTAGACCGCTGAACCAGGTACTGTAGTGATATAGCCTCTAGCACTGAGATGCAGTGTCTTAGACCGCTGAACCAGGTACTGTAGTGATATAGCCTCTAGCAGTGAGATGCAGTGTCATAGACCACTGAACCAGGTACTGTAGTGATATAGCCTCTAGCACTGAGATGCAGTGTCATAGACCACTGAACCAGGTACTGTAGTGATATAGCCTCTAGCACTGAGATGCAGTGTCTTAGACCACTGAACCAGGTACTGTAGTGATATAGCCTCTAGCACTGAGATGCAGTGTCTTAGACCGCTGAACCAGGTACTGTAGTGATATAGCCTCTAGCAGTGAGATGCAGTGTCTTAGACCGCTGAACCAGGTACTGTAGTGATATAGCCTCTAGCACTGAGATGCAGTGTCTTAGACCGCTGAACCAGGTACTGTAGTGATATAGCCTCTAGCACTGAGATGCAGTGTCATAGACCGCTGAACCAGGTACTGTAGTGATATAGCCTCTAGCACTGAGATGCAGTGTCTTAGACCGCTGAACCAGGTACTGTAGTGATATAGCCTCTAGCACTGAGATGCAGTGTCTTAGACCGCTGAACCAGGTACTGTAGTGATATAGCCTCTAGCAGTGAGATGCAGTGTCATAGACCACTGAACCAGGTACTGTAGTGATATAGCCTCTAGCACTGAGATGCAGTGTCATAGACCACTGAACCAGGTACTGTAGTGATATAGCCTCTAGCACTGAGATGCAGTGTCTTAGACCACTGAACCAGGTACTGTAGTGATATAGCCTCTAGCACTGAGATGCAGTGTCTTAGACCGCTGAACCAGGTACTGTAGTGATATAGCCTCTAGCAGTGAGATGCAGTGTCTTAGACCGCTGAACCAGGTACTGTAGTGATATAGCCTCTAGCACTGAGATGCAGTGTCTTAGACCGCTGAACCAGGTACTGTAGTGATATAGCCTCTAGCACTGAGATGCAGTGTCATAGACCGCTGAACCAGGTACTGTAGTGATATAGCCTCTAGCACTGAGATGCAGTGTCATAGACCGCTGAACCAGGTACTGTAGTGATATAGCCTCTAGCACTGAGATGCAGTGTCTTAGACCGCTGAACCAGGTACTGTAGTGATATAGCCTCTAGCACTGAGATGCAGTGTCTTAGACCGCTGAACCAGGTACTGTAGTGATATAGCCTCTAGCACTGAGATGCAGTGTCTTAGACCGCTGAACCAGGTACTGTAGTGATATAGCCTCTAGCACTGAGATGCAGTGTCTTAGACCGCTGAACCAGGTACTGTAGTGATACTGCATCTCAGTGCTAGATGCTATGTCTTAGACCGCTGAACCAGGTACTGTAGTGATATATCTCAGTGCTAGAGGCTATTTCTTAGACCGCTGGACCACTCGGGAGCTCATCATTACCAGATCTCATGTCATCTTTTAACTAGTTATTATCATATTGATTAATTTTATGTCACAAAAAAAAACCTTGCATAAACACTGAATATAATGTAGGCCTACTTGTTAGGGTAACTTGGGGTAAATCTCCACCCGGGGTAACAAGCCCCCTTGCCTGTACTTCTCACAGAAACCACTTCGTCATTATCCCCCCCAAACACTTTCCCTGGTTTCCACTACTCTTTCTCATCAAAAAAAATATCTGACTCACAATTTTTTAAAAGTCATTCCAAAAGAAATGAAATTGGAAGTATAGAGAGACGTTGTACCCCAA
This sequence comes from Oncorhynchus mykiss, assembly GCF_057628025.1. NCBI lineage: Eukaryota > Metazoa > Chordata > Actinopteri > Salmoniformes > Salmonidae > Oncorhynchus > Oncorhynchus mykiss. The sequence goes on along the minus strand of NC_143034.1, from coordinate 79,134,770 downwards.
GCCACCCTACAATTGTCAGACGTTACATTTCACCCCACTCTCCCCTAGGCACATGCCGGTGTTAACATGCTTCTGCTAAACATCCTGGGTTTAAAACGGAGACGTTCGCGCATATTTAGGAGATGAGAAATAAATACAAGTAGGACTGGAAAGCTGGGATTTCTCTCTTTTTCCAACAAAAAGCCTTTAAAACTGCTGTTTCTGAGATTGAAGAATTGTTGTGCATTAACTTCTTGTCAGGCTGCATGTTTCCCTCCCTGTGGCGCTGAGAACAGGGATGAGCCACGACAGGAATATTTATCTAGCATAGAGCAACAAGCCGACAAGGTAAATAGATTAAAATATATTCTACTATGGGGTTGTTAGATTTTCTTATTATTTACTTGTTTTGTTTGCAGAGGAAAAGTACATGTGGAATGATATCGCAGCTACAAAAAATGCACCTCAGCAGAAATATGTGTTAATGTTTGATATTTGTTGTTGTTGTTGTTGTTGTTGTGAGGCGGTAATGATTTTGCCGTGGCGCAGCACCACAGCAAAAGGAGCAATACGTTTGACCAGGTCACATGGGGTAGACCCAAAGGCAGCACTATACAGGGAATGGGCCAATAGGGTAATCCCAAAGGCAGCACTATACAGGGAATGGGACAATAGGTTTGACCAGGTCACATGGGGTAGACCCAAAGGCAGCACTACACAGGGAATGGGCCAATAGGGTAGACCCAAAGGCAGCACTATACAGGGAATGGGACAATAGGGTAGACCCAAAGGCAGCACTATGCAGGGAATGGGACAATAGGGTAGACCCAAAGGCAGCACTATGCAGGGAATGGGACAATAGGGTAGACCCAAAGGCAGCACTATGCAGGGAATGGGCCAATAGGGTAGACCCAAAGGCAGCACTATGCAGGGAATGGGACAATAGGGTAGACCCAAAGGCAGCACTATGCAGGGAATGGGACAATAGGGTAGACCCAAAGGCAGCACTATGCAGGGAATGGGACAATAGGGTAGACCCAAAGGCAGCACTATGCAGGGAATGGGACAATAGGGTAGACCCAAAGGCAGCACTATGCAGGGAATGGGACAATAGGGTAGACCCAAAGGCAGCACTATGCAGGGAATGGGACAATAGGGTAGACCCAAAGGCAGCACTATGCAGGGAATGGGACAATAGGGTAGACCCAAAGGCAGCACTATGCAGGGAATGGGACAATAGGGTAGACCCAAAGGCAGCACTATGCAGGGAATGGGACAATAGGGTAGACCCAAAGGCAGCACTACACAGGGAATGGGACAATAGGGTAGACCCAAAGGCAGCACTATGCAGGGAATGGGACAATAGGGTAGACCCAAAGGCAGCACTATGCAGGGAATGGGACAATAGGGTAGACCCAAAGGCAGCACTATGCAGGGAATGGGACAATAGGTTTTGCTATGAAAAGTTAAGCATTAGATCACATATTTTGGTATTGCCTCCATGTAGCTTGTTTGTGGCCACAGGTTGAAGGCTGAAAAATATCAACATTAATCTAAAATTAACCCGATAAATAGCGCTGTTGGGAGAGTCGGAAAACCAGAAATCAACTAGCTGGAAATCACAAGAGGGCTGTTGACAGAGATAGGTGGGATCGGGCATTAAAGGTACTTTTTGGACCACCAGCCACCGTAGCAGGTAGATAAAAAAAAAATATGTGATTCCTTTAATTGCTTTATTTTTTTTAAACCCAGCAGAAATAAGTTGAAAACAGCCACCGTAGCAGGTAGATAAAAAAATAAAAAATAAAAATATGTGATTAATTTAATTGCTTAAAAAAAAAAGAAGCAGAAATACATTGAAAACAGCTACTGCAGCATTTATTTAGCTATAAATGTGATAAAACGTCACTATTTTTTTTACTCACAAATGCAGGTGGAATGGTCACACTGGAGCCTTGACCTCTTACCCACCAATGCCAAAATCTACCCGCTTTTGGCAGGTGTTCATTTTAGGCCCTGGATGGGATGGACTGCGAGTAGTTGGGGGGCGGGGTTTAAAGAGTAGTTGGGGGGCGGGGTTTAAAGAGTAGTTGGGGGGCGGGGTTTAAAGAGTAGTTGGGGGGGCGGGGTTTAAAGAGTAGTTGGGGGGGCGGGGTTTAAAGAGTAGTTGGGGGGGCGGGGTTTAAAGAGTAGTTGGGGGGGCGGGGTTTAAAGAGTAGTTGGGGGGGCGGGGTTTAAAGAGTAGTTGGGGGGCGGGGTTTAAAAACTCACCTTCTATAACAGTTATGACTGAAAATACAATGTATAATACAAGTACATTAAAATATGGACTCATCAACCCAAAGGAGGGCTACTTTGAAGAATCTCAAACATAAACTAAATATATTTTAACACTTTTTTTAGGTAATTACATGATTCCATATGTTATTTCATAGTTTTGATGTCTTCACTAGTCTCCTACAATATAGAAAATAGTAAAAATAAAGAAAAACCCTTGAATGAGTAGGTATGTCCCAACTTTTGACTGGTACTGTACATGTAACCAAAGAAAAAGCTGTCAAAAATACATTTTTTTGTCCCCAGAAGAGTCTGTCCTGCATCTCAGTAGGAGTGCTGATCTCAGATCAGTCTGTCCTGCATCTCAGTAGGAGTGCTGATCTCAGATCAGTCTGTCCTGCATCTCAGTAGGAGTGCTGATCTCAGATCAGTCTGTCCTGCATCTCAGTAGGAGTGCTGATCTCAGATCAGTCTGTCCTGCATCTCAGTAGGAGTGCTGATCTCAGATCGGTCAGTCCTGCATCTCAGTAGGAGTGCTGATCTCAGATCAGTCTGTCCTGCATCTCAGTAGGAGTGCTGATCTCAGATCAGTCTGTCCTGCATCTCAGTAGGAGTGCTGATCTCAGATCAGTCTGTCCTGCATCTTAGTAGGAGTGCTGATCTCAGATCAGTTTGTCCTGCATCTCAGTAGGAGTGATGCTCTATAATCAGTTTGTCCTGCATCTCAGTAGGAGTGCTGATCTCAGATCAGTTTGTCCTGCATCTCAGTAGGAGTGATGCCCTAGAATCAGTTTGTCTTGCATCTCAATAGGAGTGCTGATCTCAGATCAGTTTGTCCTGCATCTCAGTAAGAGTGCTGCTCTGGGGTCAGTTTGTCCTGCATCTCAGTAAGAGTGCTGCTCTGGGGTCAGTTTGTCCTGCATCTCAGAGTAGGAGTGCTTACCACTGGTACTAAGTTTGGTACATTAAGTAAGAGTAGTGCATGGTATTCAGCAGCTGGGATGGGAAAGGGGCCAGGCCAGGAATAACCACTGGTGTTAAGTTAGATGCATTTAGTAAGATGTTAAAATGAAAATGGTTATAAGAATGACAAGGTGCCAATGTAAACCAACTGGTTGTATGTAGTGTATGACTATTACAGTGGAAGGCCTCTTGTCCATGCACCTCAACTAGACCTGAATCTGCTCATCCAAACACCAGTTGTGTAAATAAATCAGAGATTCTATCAGTTGGACTGATGCACCTGTGGTAATGATGAATGATATGTCATCTCCATCCTATGCATCACAAATGATCATAATGCTAAAGTGCATGCTATTGACGAACATTTTTGCTAAACTGTCAGAAATGTTGTTTACTGTCCCAACTTAATGGGGATCATTAAAAATGGCGCGTTGTCTTCAATACAATGAAGCAGCAAATCCCCGCGCGCTGGCTGTGTCGACGCAACCTCCACATGCAGGCCTTGCCGCAGAAACATAAACCCTGCCACCCACCTCGAGTTGTTATGTTGGCTAAATCCTCAACTTGGCTAAACGCCATCTATCTAGCTGTGCACCATTAAATATTTCCGGGCATCCTTTGGGGACAGGTGCTTATTTCAGTAACGTTAGTTCGCAAAGCTAGTTTAGACTATCGTTGATGTACGGCACAACCAAATTGACGCATCTGTGTTGATTAACTTGAATTGTAAGCTAGCTAGTACCTCTTTGCTAGCTAATGAAATAGGTAGATAGATATCACCACTGCTACATTAGTTAGCCATCTAGCTAGCTACATGATTATTTCATGTATAGCTAGCACATTTGAAAATCACATAAATGACACGCGAGTCTCAATGACGACGATGCAAACCATTCCCTTTATAAAAACGTAAACAAACAGGCTAAGGGCCTTGCTTCAAATGGATCGCTTTAAAATGCTAGCTAAGTATCCACCATCTTGGAATCGCCACACACCCCCCCCCCGGTCCACGGAGAGGCCTCCTATAACGGTCACTAAAAGGCCAACCATTTTCAGTTAACAAATCAGCAAAACAATTATATTACAAATACAAATTATTAAATTATACATATATTGTTTACAACTAAACTGAGTGATCGTACCTTGTTACCTGGCTACTGTTACCTGGCTACTGTAGCTTGGCTACCGTTCGCAGATTAGCGGCTAGCTGACGTTAGTTAGCTAATTACAAATACATTACACAGTTGGGTAGGCTAGTTAGGCAAACAAATAGTAAACGCACCGTAACCATGAGATCCCTGTAAAAAAATACCTCAACTAACTTACCAATTGGTCTGTCAAATGTGTAAGTAAATAGCAACATTTGCCTAATACCTGCTGGGTCATTAATAGCCATTGTTAAAACGGCATGCGTAGGCTCAAAGAGTCATGTGAAACAAGCTAACTTTAGCTAAGTGGGCTACTGTTTACAAAACATGAACGGGAGTGTAACATCCAGACTAAAAATGCGTTACCGTTAACCCCTGTGACCGGGGCACAAACGATCGATTTTGTAGCGCGAGTGAGAGCTATTGACCCGGGTTTATTTTGGCAACTAGTAGGTTGGCTAGCTAACCGCGATGAATGAATTGTACATGCTATTGCTAACTAGCCAACTGATCCAAATATACATCAATGTAAGTTAAGCTTGTTAGGTGACAGATATACGACGGTTGTAAATATACTGTAAAAACGTGTGGTTTATGTAATGTTTCACTCATGTTGTCTTACGTTAAACCAAAACGGATGTTTTGATCATCGTTAGCTACCAAGTTGACTGCGCCACGTTTAATCACGCCGACTTGGACTAGCTAGCTAGCGTCAAGACCGTGAGAGTGCAAGAAATCAGTCCGTGAATGTGCTAACCTGCCAGTTGCATATGTGTGATGTAAGTTAGCGAGTCTCGGCTAGTTACCGGGTCGTCCAACGTTAACTAACTAGTTACATCCAACGACGCTTGTATTTGACATGTCAACAACACTTAAGTTAAAGCTAAGCTAACGTTGGCTACTGACTAAACGAGGTCAGATGCTGCTGCTGCAATGGACGCATCATCAGCAAAATGAGTTGTGACCATTCAGTCTAGGCCTTGATGTTTACAGTGACGATACATCAGTTCACGCTAGCTATGCACTTCCAACTATTTTACTGTAATTGTTGTGTTAGTTTATCGTCCCCTTCCCGTGGCTTTTTCGTACCTTCCATCTCCATATCCTCGGGCTCGCTAAGTTGTTGCTCGCCGGCTTTCTGCTGCTGCTGTTGTTGAGTGTGGTGGTGGTTCATGTTGGCAACTGTTGTGAAGAGATGATGATGCCTGTTGTCTTTGTTCCCCTCGAACTTGTCGGTTGCTGGTTCCACGGGGAGCCGGTTACTGGGTTGTTGGTGAGGTGTTTGCGGGTGCGGAGGTGGAATAGACAGGTCAAACCTGGTCGGCTGGGCCTGTTCTAAAACAACCTCGGCCTTTTCTCCCGTCAGCGCCGGGGATTGAGGGGAGGAGGTCGGTGGGGGAGCAGGCAGAGAAACGCGGACGTATTTGCTTGCTATTCGCCCAATCTCGGCGCCTTGATGGGTGCAAGTCGCTGACGGTGGTGATGACTACGGCTCCAAAAAAGGGAGACCCGTTGAATTAAATAAATCCCGACTTTTACCCCGGGTAATATGGGGCAATAGGTGAAGTGATAAAGACAACTCACGACCTGCAGCCTGAGAAACAAATACTGTTGCCCTGTTTTAAAGCCAACTGGCACAAGGCAGCCAACTAACGAAATGAGTCAATCGGGGAAAACAAATGTTCATAAACTATCAATGCACATTGAAATACAACTTTCCCTTCGATGTTCCCAGTCCGTGTGCTCCTCCGATTGTCCCTCGTCTGGGGGAGAGCAGAGAAAAAAGCTATCCATTCAAACCTGCTTCTAATTTGGAATCGCAGTAATTTAGAAGTTTAGGGTGATAGCGATGCCACAGCCCGATATCGACTTTCCCACACATTAAATCACCGTATTAATATTAGCAACAAAATTCAGCACCTTGTCGCATTTCAAAACGTCTGTTCAATGAATAAATGTGCCCGGTCACAGCCAGAGCCTCTCACCCGCTTCCTTGGTTTGTGATGTTGAGTTTGAGGTAAAAACTCAAAATGGCGGTCGCGCTCTTCTCTGAAATGTCACATCCGCATGGAGATCTAAACACTCCCGCACACAGCAGAATCGCTGGGTCGCTCGCTGACTGACTGTCTATTTTTCATTAACCAATATACTGGTTAGCAATCATAGGCTACAACTCATGGAGGTAAAAAAAATATATAATCATAGCTAATATTATAGGTTAGTTGGTATAACGGGTTATAGCAGAGGTGTCAAGATCATTTTGCTCTGGGGGCCGCATTCGGTCTTCAACGAGGTCCGGAGGGCCGCACTGAAAACTGGTTATATTTCCACACCGTCAAAAAGTGCAAAAAAAATTGTCCTCTATCCATCGTTTTTTGAATTTTCGATGCTCCCTGACTGTCTAGCCTTCATTTAGGTGATTATTAGCAAGCTGGACACAGTCAAGAAACTGTATGAATGTAAGTCAATTATAATTGACAAAGTTTCGATTTGGTTTTAGTCATTTTACAGTAAGCCTATAATAAGTATGTTACAGTATGCCCCCCCCCCCCAAAAAAAAAACACCCATGGGCCGGATTCTGACACCCCTGGGTTATAGCGTTTACCAGAAATAAGAGTGTACTGGATGCAATTAAAGGGCCCATTTTCTTTAAAATAATTGCAACAAGACACTGCAAACACATAACATAAGTTTTATTCCCCAGTGCTATGGATATGAGTTGTATAAATGGTATTATTTTCCCCGCTTTTGGAGTATATTCTGTTTTAACCATATATGATGAGTCAATATCGCAGTGTAAAAACAGTGGAAGGGCCCAACATAAATTGTTTTTGTCTCTAAGCTTCAATTTTACAATACAAAGAAATTCTCTGGTACATAACTGGACAACTGGACATTGTAACATTTTGACACAATACACTGATATAAGGCTGTATCACAACGGGTCGGGATTGGGAGTCCCATAGGGCATAGGGCAGCATCGTCCGGGGTAGGCTGTTATTGTGAATAAGAATTTGTTCATAACTGACTTGCCTAGTTATATAAAGGGGGTGAATGCAGGTAGCCAACCTCATGCTTCAGTCTATTTATTTGCACTTTGCTGCATCAGTTGGGCTAAAGTTGATTGTTTATTTCTAATAGCATACCTGATAATATGGGTCATGCATAGGCTAGATACTGTACATGGCACAATATGTTAAATCCTATAAAACTGGCTGCTCTATTTACTGCATTGTTATTGGACTGTTGTAAAAATGCAGTAAACTTGAAAGGTTCACAGGAATTAAATTATATCTCAAGCCTCATAATGGACCCACACACTCATACGGAATTGGTTTATAAAGTTTTTAATTCATAGCTAGTATGTTTATTATTGTTGTAGCTATTAGCTACAATATGAAGAGTATCCTTCCCTCCTATCATAGATGAAGCAATATGAAGTGAGTGACGAGAGATGTTCTGTTTGTAGGAAAACAGTGCCCTCTAGTGGAGAGATGGGAGAAGGGTGCTGGAAGTTGCTGTAGTTCGGTACAGCAGCTTTTCAGCTGACTCATCCAAAGCTATTGGAATGTCTCGTTCATCTACCTCCACCCACACACAGGAACACACACTGGCCTAACCCGGTCTTGACCAACAAGCTGCCGTGATTACCATAGATATGATACCAGACACATCACTTGTAATTTTCCTGCTGTTTAAGGAAAGTGGCCTATTAAATAATTATATATCTACGTTGTGAAGAATCCAATCCAAATCAAATTGTATTTCTCACATGTGCCAAATAAAACAGGTGTAGACCTTACAGTGAAATGCTTGCAAGCCCCTAACCAACAATGCAGTTAAGAAAATCCTCCCAAAAAGTAAGAAATAAAAGTAACAAATAATTAAAGAGCAGCAGTAAAAATAACAATAGCGAGGATATATACAGGGGGTACCGGTACAGAGTCAATGGGCGCGCGCACCAGTTAGTTGAGATAATTGAGGTAATATGTACATGTAGGTAGAGTTATTAAAGTGACTATGTGTAACCTGTGTGAAATGGCTAGCAAGTTAGTGGTGGTGCGTGCTAATAACGTTTCAATCGGTGATGTCACTCGCTCTGAGACCTTGAAGTAGTTGTTGATGGTGGGGTTCCTGGTTCGAGCCCAGGTAGGGGCGAGGAGAGGGACGGAAGCTATACTGTTACATATGCATAGATAATAACAGAGAGTAGCAACAGCGTGGAAGAGAGGGGGGAGCAATGCAAACGGTCTGTGTAGCCATTTGATTAAATGTTTTGTAAACATAGCTGAGCTGCTAAATGTTTTAATTAATTCACTTAACACTCAGTCCATGTCGTTACACAAACTGTGGTTCCCTTTACTAGAGGATAGGTCCCCTAGATTCACACCTGTCTGCCTCCAACCTTGAAGGTGTTTGATCAGCAATGAGCTCAGCCCTGGGTCGTGTTCATTACACACCAAACAAAAGAAAACGGATTGAAACAGGGTGTGCTGAGAAGAAGCTGGGGGGGTTTGGTTTCCTGGGGCCCAGAGTTTTTCCAGTTCTGGTAGACTAACCTAACAAGGTAAAACTTGGGACCCTAGTTGTAGGGTATGACATGGTAATACATCAGGTGTAAAATAGTTTTATATGGGCTATGATGGGACCAGAGTTGTTCGCATCATGGTTAAAAGAAAACTAGACAACAACTGGGATTGGACAATAGAACTAACAGGGCAGAGCTGGCTTTATGCAGGGTTGCATCATGTAGGTCTTTGCATCTGTCATTTAAAAAAATGCTCACATTGTATGTCATCACTGTGTTGATTGATTCATTGATAAGGGACCACCCAAAGTTTGAATGTAAACTTTTTTCTCTGAACACAAATAAATAATATATAATATTATATATATATATATATATATATATATATATATATATATATATATATATAAATAGATGAAGTTACCACTTCCTTTCCCCTGGCCAGAGAGGATCAGAGCTCATAGGCTTCTCTAGGCTACCTGCAGCTGTGGTTGTTATCATTTGGCTACAGTTGATCAGACAGAAGCCCCGATTTATTGTGCACAAGTTGACAAATCATGAGGCAAATCAGTCTAAACAACAGTACTTTGTCCCTCTTTTCAATACTTTTTTGTTAATATTTTCATCCCGAATTTTGGGGCAAATGCCAGCTCACTACACAGCGGCTCTGCTGTGCTGATCTTTGCAATGTGGGTAGATGGAAACCGCCACATAATGCTACAAACTAAGAAACATATCCTATATGTATGTTCTACTTCCCTTAAATGTCGAGTTAGTATCTCGAAATTTTGAGTTAGTGTCTCGAAATGTTGACTTACGTATCTTGAAATTACGTATTTCAAAATGTTTAGTTAGCATCTCCAAATGTTGACTTACTATTTCGAAATGTTGACTTGACTTAGTGTCTTTACATTTTGAGATAACAGTAAACAAAAATGTAGATAGTGCCTAAAAAAAATTGTAGCTAGTAGCTCTAAATGTTTCGAAAGTATTAACATTTCAAAATGTTTTTGGTGGCAGGAATGGGCTTCCATAAATTTTGAATGGCTATAAATTCTAGTGGAAACCTAAAACCACAGCTTTTTACTTCTCACACAAGCTTTAAGTAGCTAAGAATTTTCGTGGCGTTCCTTTACGTCATTTCTATGACAGATGTTTCTGTGGTCCACTGAAATCATCAGCACAAACCTGAAGCCACGACCCAGAGCCATACTGACCAATCACTGATTGGAATAGGGGCGGAGTCGAAACGACAACACGGTAGTATGACTTTTATATAGGCGGACGTCGGCAACGTCAAAAAACTAGTTGAAGAGTCTTTTCAGACCGGAGTAGTCGGTTTGAGAAACAGCTATTAAGTCATAACAAAATTAATGAATTTCCTAACGGACATTTATTCGCATCGCCAAGTAATTTATTAATCGACATACTAAAGTTGTAATCTTACCCGAGGGTTTTAACGGTGTAAATGGAGGAGAAGAAGAAAGACGGAGACCCGGAGATTCAGGAACACGGACCCGAACATTGGTTCTCAAAATGGGAGCGGCAGTGTTTGGCCGAAGCGGAGCAAAGAGATTCAAACGAGGAGGAGGCCGATAACGACCAGGATAAATTATGGCATCTCTTCCAGAATTCCGCCACTGCCGTGGCTCAGCTCTACAAAGGTCCGAGACAAGACCAGAACTAACTAACGTTTATTCGGATGTCACCCCTGCGCCTTGTTACTGAGCTTTGCTATGCTACTCAGTCACTGTTAGTGGCGGTGGGATGTAGCTCATGTTAGCCAACTAGCTAGTAGCCAACTAGCTAATAGCCAACTAGCTAGTAGCCAACTAGCTAATAGCCAACTAGCTAGTAGCCAACTAGCTAGTAGCCAACTAGCTAATAGCCAACTAGCTAGTAGCCAACTAGCTGATCAGCTGGTTAGCTAGCTACTGTACTGTAGCAACTGTTTGCCATCTTAAGTCAAGACATCCCGTAATTATAGTTTGCTCGTTTTTTTTGTGTGTGTTTAGTAAAACAGAACACCTCAATGTTTATTTTTATGAAACAAAAACGATCTTGAACGTTACAGTAGTTTTATCTGGCTGTTGTTCGCCAAAACGTCTATCTAGCTAACGTTATCGTCTATAGCTAGTTAACGATAACTGCTAAGCAACATAACCAGCCAACACACTGTTTCGCTAGATAAGTTCACCCAGTCTTTTTTTTTTAAACTAACATGGTTTATACTGTTACCAGAGTTAACCATCTGGTCAGAGAAACTGCGAGTCCGACCAAATGTCAGTGAACAAGTATCAGAGAAACAAAATGGCGACGGAAACAACAATCATCGCTGCGCGACATTCCCCTTGTGACAGATTGTATCTTTCACTGTTGCCTTTATGTTAGGTGTGTCTGGGAGCTAATATTACTTACCATAGATATACATTAACGTTTTATGATATCCGTTTTGGTTTTATGTCTACAAATCAACGAATAACCCGAGTTGTTATAACAGTGCATAACTGAAAATTTAAACAAAATGGCGAAGATTTACTATTGGCTTTTGGGGTTATTGAGAATTCTTACCCGCTACTGTAATACTTCTCATAGTTCAGTATATCTATCGTAACCGTAGGTTCTTTAGTTACTAAGGTATCAAGTATTTATAATATACGACTGCAACTTTCCTGCTGAAAGGGCAATTTTAGTTGGTGCGTTATGCACTCGTGCTCATAAACTGTCGAGTTGGCCATCTAGTGCTGGCTGACAGTTATTTTTATTCCAAAGCCCGCCTGCAACTCTAGATGCAAGACAAAATGGCGAATAAAAACAGTCTCCTGTAATCAAGACGCTTTCAGTCTCATGTGTTGCCTTGTATCATGTACTACTAAAGTGGGAATACTGTACAATTAATTGGCTAACTTGCTATATATGTAAATCGTTGTCAACCAGGCTATTTATGTAAACTGTTGTCTACCAGGCTATCTGTCTTAGTAGGAAATTCCAACAAACCTGTAATGTCTTTTGGTGGTGTGTTGTCTCGACAGACCGAGTATGTCACCAACAGGGGGGGCTTTCTTTGTGGGTGCCGTTTCAGAACGCGGCCACAGCCGTGACCAACCTGTACAAAGGTAGGTGTCATGGACACTCAAAAGTGTTTTCAGTTTCTTGTCTTCTAACTTGTTTTCACGACAGTATAGGATCATCGTAACAGTCTATAGGCTTTTCATTATTGTTCTGCTGTGGTCCAAGCATGTATTGATTTGCATTGTAGCTGTCAAGATACTTGGCTTACCACAGGGGTAGGGTACTTCAGAAGACTCAGTAAAGGGTAGTCAGGACAGAGCTAAATAGGTTGAGGACCAAAGGCTCATCATCAAAGTCCATAGGCTTTCCTTTGTCATTCTGCTGTAAACAGGACATGTATTGATTAGTAGATAGATGGAAACTTGTAAACAATCAAGGGCCTCTTCTAGTCACCTGAGTATTGACCATCTCGCCATTTACAGCCGTCCTGTCAAGTTCTGGTCCTGGAGAGCCCAGCAGGGTGTGCAGCCTAACTCTCAAACTCAAGTCGGTATTCTGCCTTCTCCCTACAGTTTTCAGCCACCACCTTCGCCAACAACTGGCTCATGCTCATGTGAACTACAATCCCGACACTGTATTTTTTTTAAGGTTTGGAAAAGTCAATAACCATCGCTTGGATACGGCTGTGGAAACATATGGCCCTTTATCTTTCATCAGTGAGAGAAAAAACTGTAGCAGTTACAGTTACAGCAGTTACAGCAGTTACAGATCTGTAGCAGTTACAGCAGTTACAGTTACAGCAGTTACAGTTACAGCAGTTACAGATCTGTAGCAGTTACAGCAGTTACAGTTACAGCAGTTACAGATCTGTAGCAGTTACAGTTACAGCAGTTACAGATCTGTAGCAGTTACAGTTACAGCAGTTACAGATCTGTAGCAGTTACAGTTACAGCAGTTACAGATCTGTAGCAGTTACAGTTACAGCAGTTACAGATCTGTAGCAGTTACAGCAGTTACAGTTACAGCAGTTACAGCAGTTACAGTTACAGCAGTTACAGAACTGTAGCAGTTACAGATCCACACAGCTATGGCTGCCTCATCAAATGAAACTACACTTGTGCTGCACCTCCTGAGTTATGCTTCTCAGGTGTTTCGGAGCACATAGCCAATTAGCACAGGTGATGGGCCTCCTGTAACATGGAGATATGGCCCTGTGGGAACCCTAACCCTATAAAGGTGTGTATCCATTTTTACCTTGTTGTGTTTTGAAAATTGATTTCTTGCTGATAGGAAAGATGTATAGTTTTGGAAGCATACAGACCTTACCTGAAGTGATGCATGTTATGGTTCAGATTGAGCGCCGAGGCTCTTATCAAATCTCCCCCTGTACAGAAGACGCCTCGGTCCAATAACTAATGTGTATTGGAACAGAGTCATGTTCAACGGCTAGTTCCAGTTCAGCACTAACACATCTGATTTCAGCTGATCATCAAGAGTCCCTGTGGATAGTTGAATCGTGTGTGTTAGTGCTGGACTAGGACAAAAGCCTCCATACCCTGTGGCTCTCCAGGATCATGATTCCAGCATCTGTGCTGTCTGACTGGCAACCTCTGGAAGGGGGGGGCTGCCTGCCTATAGTTCTATAGTGAACCGTCAACTGTTAGTCACAGGTTTCACTCAGGCTACACAAAGGAACCTTCAACCAAGTCTCATCACACGTTCTCTCTTTCTCTCACACACACACTTTCTCTCTCACTTTCTCACTCAATGTCACACACATTCCTTTCTCTTTCTGCCCCCCACCACACAGAGTCTGTGGAGGCCCACCAGCGTAGCTACGACCTAGGTATACAGATCGGCCACCAGCGACGCAACAAGGATGTGCTGGCCTGGGTGAAGAAAAGGAGGAGAACCATCCGGCGAGAGGACCTCATCAGCTTCCTGTGTGGCCGGGCCCCACCCCCCCGGACCTCCAGAGCCACCCTCACCCCGGGACACAGACTGACCATGGTCTCCCCTAACCGGCCTCCCCCGGCCCCTGAGACAGACTCCTCTGTGGAGGCTGACCTCCAGCCCTTCAGAGAGGCCATCGCACTGCATGGTAAATACACAAATATACAGTGGGGGTCTAAAATTGACAGCCTTGACAAAGGAGAGCAAAAATTACTGTATAAAATCAAAAATTTGAGTATTGAGATATATTTTGTGGTTACAAAAATGGGGAAGTTCCACTACCGGTCAAAAGGTTTAGAACACCTACTCTTTAAAGGTTTTTTTTATTTTTTTTTACTATTTTCTACATTGTAGAATAATAGTGGAAGACATCAAAACTATGAAATAACACATTAAGGAATTACGTGTTAAACAAATCAAAATATATGTTATATTTGAGGTTCTTGAAATTTAGCGACCTTTTGCCTTGATAACAGCTTTACACACTCTTGGCATTCTCTCAACCAGCTTCATGAGGTAGTCACCTGGAATGCATTTCAATTAACAGGTGTGCCTTGCGAGTACATTAGTGGAATTTCTTCCCTGAATGCATTTGAGCCAATCATTTGTTTTGTGACAAGGTGTACAGAAGATATTTGGTAAAAGACCAAGTCCATATTATGTCAAGATCAACTCAAATAAGCAAAGAGAAACAACAGTCCATCATTACTTTAAGACATGAAGGTCAGTCAATATGGGAAATGTCAAGAACTTTTAGAGTTTCTTCAAGTGCAGTCACAAAAACCATCAAGCTCTATGATGAAACTGGCTCTCATGTGGACCGCCACAGGAATGGAAGAGCCTGAGTTACCTCTGCTGCAGAGGATAAGGTCATTACAGTTAACTGGCTCTCATGGGGACTGCCAAAGGAAAGGAAGACCCTGAGTTACCTCTGCTGCAGAGGATAAGTTCATTAGAGTTACCAGCCTCAGACATTGCAGCCCAAATAAATGCTTCACAGAGTTCAAGTAACAGACGCATCTCAACATCAACCGTTCAGAGGCGACTGTGAATCAGCCGCCATGGTTGAATTGCTTGCAAAGAAACCACTACTAAATGGCACCAATAAGAAGAGACCTGCTTGGGCAAAGAAACACGAGCAATGGACATTAGACTAGTGGAAATTTGTCCTTTGGTCTGGAGTCCAAATTGGAGATTTTTGGTTTCAACCACTGTGTCTTTGTGTTTGCTGTGTGGGTGATCGGATGATCTCCGTATGTGTATTTCCCACCGTGAAGCATGGAGGAGGTGGTGTTATGTTGTGGAGGTGCTTTGCTGGTGACATTGTCTGTGAATTATTTTTAATTCAAGGCACACTTAACCAGCATGGCTACAACAGCATTCTGCAGCGATACGCCATCCCATCCGGTTTGGGCTCAGTGGGACTATCATTTGTTTTTCAACAGGACAATGACCCAACACACCTCCAGGCTGTGTAAGGGCTATTTGACCAAGAAGGAGAGTGATGGAGTGCTGCATCAGATGACCTGGCCTCCACAATCACCCGACCTCAACCAAATTGAGATGGTTTGGGATGAGTCGGACCGCAGAGTGAAGGAAAAAGCAGCCAACAAATGCTCAGCGTATGTGGGAACTCCTTCAAGACGGTTGGAAAAGCATTCCGGGTGAAGCTGGTTGAGATATTGCCAAGTGTGTGCAAAAGCTGTCATCAAGGCCAAGGGTGACTATTTGAAAAATCTCAAAAATGAAATATGTTTTGATTTGTATAAAACTTTTGGTTACTACATGATTCCATGTGTTATTTCATAGTTTTGATTTCTTCACTATTCTACAATGTAGAACATAGTAAAAAAAAACATTTTTTTAAACTTGAAATGACACCGCCTGGTATAGAGGTCCTGGATGGCAGGGAGCTCGGCCCCAGTGACTTACCTTAAGGTTAGGATCAGAGGGCACATAGCACTGCACAGTAAATATACATCTATCTCTAATGGTTAGGGTCAGAGGGCACATAGCACTGCACAGTAAATACAGATACAGTGCATTTTAAAGTATTCAGACCCTCTGATTCCCCCCCCCACTTTTTGTTACGTTACAGCCTTATAAAATGTATTAAATAATAATATGTCCTCATTAATCTACACAATACCCCATAATGACATCACAATACCCCATAATGACAAGCAAAAACAGTTTTTTCTTTTAAAATGTTGTTCCTTAAAAAAACAAAAACACTTATTTACATAAGTATTCAGACCCTTTGCTATGCTATTGAAATTGAGCTCAGGTGCATCCTGTTTCCATTGATCATCATTGAGATGTTTCTACTACTTGATTGGAGTCCACCTGTGGTAAATTCAATTGATTGGATATGATTTGGAAAATCACACACCTGTCTATATACAAGGGTCCCACAGTTGACAAGTGCATGTCAGAGCAATAACCAAACCACGAGGTCGAAGGAATTGAACTTAGAGCTCAAAGACAGGATTGTGTCATGGCACAGATCTGGTTAAGGATGCCCAAAAAAATGTCTGCAGCATTGAAAGTCCCCAAGAACACAGTGGCCTCTTAACTTATTCCATTTTGGAACCTCCAAGACTCTCTTCGTAGAGCTGGCTCCCGGCCAAACTGAGCATTCGGTGAAGAAGGGCCTTGGTCAGGGAGGTAACCAAGAATCTGCTGGTCACTGACAGCGTTCCTCTGTGGAGATGGGAGAACCTTCCAGAAGGACAACCATCTCTGCAGCACTCCTCCAATTAGGCCTTTATGGTAGAGTGGCCAGACAGAAGCCACTCCTCAGTGAAACTGCTTGGAACGTGCCTAATGACTCTGACCATGAGAAACAAGATTCTCTGGTCTGCTAAAAACCCAGATTGAAATCTTTGGCCTGAAAGACAAGCGTCCCGTCTGGGGGGGAAAACCTGGCACCATCCCCACGGTGAAGCGTGGTGGCAGCATCATGCTGTGGGGTTGTTTTTCTGGGGCAGGGTCTGGGAGACTAGTCAAGATCGAGGGAAAGATGGACAAAGCAAAGTTCAGAGATCTTTAATGAAAACCTGCTCCAGAGCGCTCAGGACCGGGGCGAAGGTTCACCTTCCAACAGGACAACAACCGTAAGCACACAGCCAACGTAGGAGTGGCTTGGGGAAAAGTGTCAGTGTCCTTGAGTGGCCCAGCCAGAAACCCGGACTTGAACCCGGACTTGAAAAAACATATGGCCCTTTATCTAAAAAATATATATATATATATATATATATATATATAATTAAAATATATATTTTTAAATGTTATTTATTTGTAATAATGACAATTACAACAATACTGAATGAACACTTATTTTAACTTTTAATATAATACATCAATAAAATCAATTTAGCCTGAAATAAATAATGAAACATTTTCAATTTGGTTTAAATAATGCAAAAACAAAGTGTTGGAGAAGAAAGTAAAAGTGCAATATGTGCCATGTAAGAAAGCTAACGTTTCAGTTCCTTTGCTCAGAACATGAGAACATATGAAAGCTAGTGGTTCCTTTTAACATGAGTCTTCAATATTCCCAGGTAAGAAGTTTTAGGTTGTAGTTATTATAGGACTATTAATGAAATACGATTTGTATTTCATTAACCTTTGACTATTGGATGTTCTTATAGGCACTTTAGTAGTGCCAGTGTAACAGTATAGCTTCCGTCCCTCTCCTCACTCCGACCTGGGCTCGAACCAGGAACACATCGGCAACAGCCATCCTCGAAGCAGCATTATCCATGCAGAGCAAGGGGAACAACTACTCCAAGTCTCAAGAGCGAGTGACGTTTGAAACGCTATTAGCGCACACCCTGCCAACTAGCTAGCCATTTCACTTCAGTTACACCAGCCTAATCTCGGGAGTTGATAGGCTTGAAGTCATAAACAGCGCAATGCTTGACGCACAACGAAGAGCTGCTGGCAAAACGCACGAAAGTACTGTTTGAATGAATGTTTACGAGCCTGCTGCTGCCTACCACCGCTCAGTCAGATACTTGTATGCTCAGTCAGATTATATGCAACGCAGGACACGCTAGATTAACTAGTAATATCATCAACCATGTGTAGTTAACTAGTGATTATGATTGTTTTTTATAAGAAAAGTTTAATGCTAGCTAGCAACTTACCTTGGCTTCTTACTGCATTCGCGTAACAGGCAGGCTCCTCGTGGAGTGCAATGTAATCAGTTAGTTAGAGCGTTGGACTCGTTAACTGTAAGGTTGCAAGATTGAATCCCCCGAGCTGACAAGGTAAAAATCTGTCGTACTGCCCCTGAGCAAGGCAGTTAACCCACTGTGGCTATCTGTGTAGATGCAGCCTAACGGGGTTAGGAAGGATGGATGACAGGCCGTCATTGTAAATAAGAATGTGTTCTTAACTGACTTGCCTAGTTAAATAAAGATTAAATAAAGGTGTAAAAATTACGATTTTGTTATGAAAACTTGAAATCGGCCCTAATTAGTCTGCCTTTCCGATTTAATCGGTCGACCTCTAGTTGAGTCCACGATTGAGTTCCAAAAGTTCTTAAATTTTTTTTTTTAAAAACACTTTTGATCTGAGGACCTCATGTGGCCCGCGGGCCGCCAGTTCCCCATCCCTGCCCTCCATAGCTCACTACCTTGTTGACCAGAGCCCTATGGACCCTGCTCCAAAGTAGAGATGATATAGGGAATACGATGCCATTTGGGGATGTACCGTTGTGCCCCAGGGCCTGAATGCATCCTAGACTTCCTTCCCTAACCCTAACCGTTGTGCCCCAGGGCCTGAATGCATCCTAGACTTCCTTCCTTCCCTAACCCTAACCCTAACCGTTGTGCCCCAGGGCCTGAATGCATCCTAGACTTCCTTTGTTTTTCATGTGTTCTCTGAGTCAGGGTTCGGAGACTGAGTTTGACCTTGTGGCGGTGTTTTTCTTTCCTTCGCCCCTCCCTACCCCCCCCCCCCCCCCCTCTCCAATCTGTCCTCTCCAGGTCTAAGTGGGGCTATGGCCAGCATCAGTGTTCGTTCCGGTACCCCAGGCTCTCCCACCCACGTGGGGGGTGCTGCTGGCGGTGGGGGTGGGTCGACCCCGGTGGGGCGTCGGCGTAACGGTCTCCATGACGTGGACCTGAACACTTTCATCTCCGAGGAGATGGCCCTGCACCTGGACGCTAACCCCAGGAAACGCAGCTCCGCCCAGTGCAATGACGTCATAACAGACTCCCCCACCCATAAACGCAACCGGATGATCTGATTGGGCAGCCCAGCCCCCGGGAGGGTTAAGAGACCTTTGTGGGAGGGGTGGGGGGGGTTGAGATCTTGAAAACAGACAGACTGAAGGATGTATGGCTGTGGAGTGAACTGGCGTTGAGGACTAAGGAGGCCGTCCATTTAGTTGAGTGGGTGGTGTCCTCCTGTCCTTGTCTCCTTTCCTAGTTGAGAGCACTGGTCTAAACTGAAAGCATGCTTGTTGGAAACCTGTCATCCATCCTTCCTAACCCCGTTAGGCTGCATCTACACAGGTAGCCCAATTCAGATCTTTTTCCACTAATTGGGCCTTTTTGACCAATCAGATCAGTTCTTTTCCCAGTAAATGGGCAACAGGACAGAATTGTGCTGTCTTTGTAAACGCAGCCTCAGTGATCAGTGACCGTGAGGAACGGAAGCGAGGACAGAAGGGCATCGAGGAGGTTGGGATGGAGCCCCCGTTCAGAGGAGAAATGCACTGTGCTGATTTTAAAATAAAAAAAAGAAGCCACTTGATCCTCTACACTTGTCGCTCCCCCCTCTCTCTCTCTCTCTCTCTCCTCCCCCCATCCTCACCCCTCCTCCCTTCCTAAGGAACCGAGGGCTGGGGAAAACATGTTACTCAGTGAACTAGAAAAGGATTGATGCCAGAAGTGGTTCTGTTGGAGAGATGCCTTCTTTGCTAGAACCTATTGCTTTGTGTTAGTCATCCTGCTCAGTGGACATTGATGCTGTCTGTGATGATGAAGAGGAGGACTTCCCTCACTTGACATTTCCTGACTGTGTCCCAAATGGCACCCTAGTCCCTACATCATAGCCCCTACACACCACCCTAGTCCCTACACAGCACCATAGTCCCTACATCATAGTCCCTACACCCTAGTCCCTACACAGCACCCTAGTCCCTACACAGCACCCTAGCCCCTACACATCACCCTAGTCCCTACATCATAGCCCCTACACACCACCCTAGTCCCTACACAGCACCATAGTTCCTACATCATAGCCCCTACATCCTAGTCCCTACACAGCACCCTAGTCCCTACACCCTAGTCTCTACACAGCACCCTAGTCCCTACATCATAGCCCTTACATCCAAGTCCCTACACAGCACCCTAGTCCCTACATCCTAGTCCCTACACAGCACCATAGTCCCTACATCATAGCCCCTACACCCTAGTCTCTACACAGCACCCTAGTCCCTACATCATAGCCCCTACACCCTAGTCTCTACACAGCACCCTATTCCCTACACCCTAGTCTCTACACAGCACCCTAGTCCCTACATCATAGCCCCTACACCCTAGTCTCTACACAGCACCCTAGTCCCTACACCCTAGTCTCTACACAGCACCCTAGTCCCTACATCCTAGTCCCTACACACCACCCTAGTCCCTACACACCACCCTAGTCCCTACATGGCACCCTACTATATTACAGCATAGGGCCCTTTTTGAAAAGTGTTGCACTATACAGGGTGTTGTTTGGGAGCAGCCCTGCTGTCTCCTGTGTCTAGTTGTGATGGCTGAGGGGCTGTGGGGTCTCAGGGCTGATTCTCCCAATAGCAGGCTGTTGATATTTGATTGTATCGGCTTCCTTTCTGTCTTTGACAACTGTGCTTCAGCAGTCCATGTTAGTGCAACCAACCCGCAAGGGTCAGCGTCCCAAAATCACACCCTATCTATTCCCTAATATATAAAGTGAACTACTTTTGCCTACAGGTCACTCTGGTCGAAGTAGTCCACTATGTAGGGACATAAGGATGCTGTTTGCTCCACGAACCCCAGTGTTCAGGTTCGTATACCTCCACTGCAGTTGGTTCATTTATACACCGCCTGGCTTCTTCTGTTGAGGTGTATATTTCTAAGTTCAGGAATTATCCGTGTTACTTAATGCTGGGATGATATCTGACCTGTCGCCAGACTAACCCTCCAGTCAGGTGATGTCGTGTGTGTGTGGGGGGAACCCTAATAGGAAGGTAAACTATGATCACCGTTCACAGTGAGTAAATGTGATGCTCCCTTAAACTTTCAATACATTTTTTTTTTTTTTTTTTTTAATGTAAAAGATGGGACGGGGTAAACGCTCCCGCAAAATAACCTGTGTTTCTACTCCACTACACCTCTGTCCCCTTCTGAGTATGTTGATGTTTTCGGACTATTCTGTTCAGTGTGGTTGTGTGTTCACCATATTACCTGAGTTGGAATAATGATATATATTTTTTTTTTGCACTTAAGCCTCTTTCACATCTAAACTCATGTTGATCTTCCCACCGGAACCAACCAGGCAGTCCATCCTCCACCTACAGGTCTTCAGACACCACCACCTTCACCTCCCTCTGGAACTGGGGGGGGGGTTCACCTGCCACCAAACAGAAACAAACTGAAATGTTTTGCTACTCTGTGCCGTAATGAACATGCCCCCAAACCAGAAGAGAAAGACTGAAATGTTTTGCTACTCTGTGCCGTAATGAACATGCCCCAAACCAGAAGAGAAAGACTGAAATGTTTTTGCTACGTTGTGCTGTAATGAACATGCCCCAAAACCAGAAGAGAAAGTCCTGTTTTTTTGTTTTTTTTTTCGTTGCAAAATGTTTTGCTATGCTGTGCCATACTGAACACCACCCAGAGTAAGAGATGTGGGAGGAGCTAAAGTGGAGGCCCCAGAAACAAACTGACAGAATAGTTCTTTTCGTGAGCGAGGAGGGGGGGGGGGGGCGTCTAACATCCCAATGTCCACACTACTGTTTAGTATGCCGTATGAATGGCCGATCCAGTGCATCGCTCCATACTAAGTGATATTGTGACGTAGTCTGTCTTCTAATGGGTGTTCATTATTGACTTGTGTTGATGTGAAAAGATGCAGTTGCCTGACTATTAAAGCTGAAAGGGATAGTTTACCTGAATTATTAGAAAATGCCGTTGGTTTTCTTACCCTGTATAGACGAGGAATACAGCAAGCCATGCTTGGATTATTGTTTACATGTGCTGCGTTTAGTACCCCCCCCCCCCCAAAAAAAAAGTAATTGGTGCTGGGGGGTAAGTAAGCGGGGAGGGTGTGGGTTTTGGGGGGGGGTAAGTAAGCGGGGAGGGTGTGGGTTTTGGGGGGGGTAAGTAAGCGGGGAGGGTTTGGGTTTTGGGGGGGGTAAGTAAACGGGGAGGGTTTGGGTTTTGGGGGGGTAAGTAAACGGGGAGGGTTTGGGTTTTGGGGGGGTAAGTAAACGGGGAGGGTTTGGGTTTTGGGGGGGTAAGTAAACGGGGAGGGTTTGGGTTTTGGGGGGGTAAGTAAACGGGGAGGGTTTGGGTTTTGGGGGGGGTAAGTAAACGGGGAGGGTTTGGGTTTTGGGGGGGGTAAGTAAACGGGGAGGGTTTGGGTTTTGGGGGGGGGTAAGTAAACGGGGAGGGTTTGGGTTTTGGGGGGGGGTAAGTAAACGGGGAGGGTTTGGGTTTTGGGGGGGGTAAGTAAACGGGGAGGGTTTGGGTTTTGGGGGGGGTAAGTAAACGGGGAGGGTTTGGGTTTTGGGGGGGGGTAAGTAAACGGGGAGGGTTTGGGTTTTGGGGGGGTAAGTAAACGGGGAGGGTTTGGGTTGTGGGGGGGTAAGTAAACGGGGAGGGTTTGGGTTGTGGGGGGGTAAGTAAACGGGGAGGGTGTGGGTTGTGGGGGGTAAGTAAACGGGGAAGGTGTGGGTTTTGGGGGGGGGGGGGGGGTAAGTAAGCAGGGAGGGTGTGGGTTTTGGGGGGGGGGGTAAGTAAGCGGGGAGGGTTTGGGTTGTGGGGGGTAAGTTTTAAATACGTCACTTGTTGTTTCAAGCCACACCCCGGGACACCCGCCCAACGCAGTAAACATGTCTGTTAAAGAACGGTTTGGGGAAAAACGTGTACAAACCGTTCCACAACTCAGAAAACATTGAAGCCAACTGAACCTCTCCTAATGCTAACGCTGTAGCTGTGGTCTCCCTAATGCTAACGCTGTAGCTGTGGTCTCCCTAATGCTAACGTTGTAGCTGTGGTCTCCCTAATGCTAACGTTGTAGCTGTGGTCTCCCTAATGCTAACGCTGTAGCATGATTGTTCAAACCCAATGCAACCAAGTCATCACCCCCTGATATCCCTCACATTTCATGTCAGACCGATTTGTGTAATTTGTGTGAACTATCCCTTATGTGACAGATTGAGGTTGTTCCTAAGCTCTGATCTAGGATCAGCGAACATGAACCAGTTTTAACCCTGATACAGAGCTCTAACAGTGCCACCATTTTACCTAAATATTTTGCTGTGCCACCTGGATTGTTTATTTAGGAGCACCAGTGAGCTTAGACAAATGAAGGATTCTATCTTCATTACCTACAATCATTTAGATTGTGCTCCTAAATTTCTTTGTGTTCGCCCTACATTTTTCAACTTGTAAATTAAAAAATTAAAGTTAGCATGGAGCCCTGGCTTAACCAATGGGAGGTCAGAAAGCAGATCCCAGTAGGAGTGCTGACCTAGGATCAGTTTGACTTTTCAGCTCATAATGAGTACCATCATATAGACAGACAGGGGGGAGGGGTCATACTCTGAGACACGTTGTGAATATGGGACCTGATCAGAGATCAGTTCTTAGGGCCACTTCATCCTATCCTGGTTGCTTATTCAAACCAAGAGGGAGCACAGTTACCTGATCAGAGATCAGTTCTTAGGGCCACTTCATCCTATCCTGGTTGCTTATTCAAACCAAGAAGGAGCACAGTTACCTGATCAGAGATCAGTTCTAAGGGCCAAACGGGTACCGTATTCTCTACATGGTGCAGTATTTCTGACCAGGGCACATGGGGAGGTAGATATATGGTCTAGGATCAGTTTGACCTTTCAGATCTGAGAAACATTGTGAGTACTCTACATGGTGCAGTGTTTCTGACCAGGATGGCAGGGTAACCTAGTGGTTAGAGCATTGGAGCATCTCAATCTTCATTCTTCGTATTCTCTCTCCTCGTCGCCTTCTCAAACCCCATTGGATGAGGAATCAAGGAAATGCAATTGAGATCGTCCCCACGTTCTCCTGCCATGCAGAATAGGAGGTTCTTCTGGACGGCTCCGTACGTTCTGCCGTGTCCAGCCCACTGAGTTGACCTCTTGACTCTTAGAATACAGACAGGTCAGAGTCCAGAACAGATCTTATTCCCAATAGGCACTTCTTGTAGAGCTGAAAGAATGTGATAGGTCAACATTCCCTACATAGTGCCCTAGTTCCAACCCCAATGAATTCCCTACCTAGTGCCCTAGCTCCAACCCCAATGAATTCCCTACCTAGTGCCCTAGTTCCAACCCCAATGAATTCCCTACCTAGTGCCCTAGTTCCAACCCTAATGAATTCCCTACCTAGTGCCCTAGTTCCAACCCTAATGAATTCCCTACCTAGTGCCCTAGTTCCAACCCTAATGAATTCCCTACCTAGTGCCCTAGTTCCAACCCAAATACCACCCTAATGAATTCCCTACCTAGTGCTCTAGTTCCAACCCTAATGAATTCCCTACCTAGTGCCCTAGTTCCAACCCTAATGAATTCCCTACCTAGTGCCCTAGTTCCAACCCTAATGAATTCCCTACATAGTGCACTACTTTGACCAGGGCATGTAGTTCCACTATGTAAGGAATAGGGTGTCATTTGGGACCAATAGGTTCTGTCCAGTCTGCATTACTGTACTCATCTTGTTGCAACACCACTTCACACCACCAGATGGCGTCAGAGCAGCAGCTCTGAACCGGGAGGACCTCTTTTACAGAGAAACATGGAGATAGAGGCACCTGATCCATCGGTTGATTGATTGATCGATCAGTAGACTGGGAGGGACTTCTGCTGCAGAGGAACAAGGATATAGTCATCTGATCGATTGATTAGGTTTATGGTCCGTTAAGAGGAAGATTCCCTCCACTGCTCACCATAACCTAATCACCATAAGCTTTAGCCTTGATCCTGAACTTGGCGTAGCAGTTAAGGTGTTGGCTTGACAGTTGTTAAACCTGGGTTCTCGTCTTGGTTGGGGCTACCCACCGAATTCACTACAATATGCTTCTGTGGTTGGTTTCATTGTATTTCCCCTTTAAAGCTTGAATCCTTAATTGGTCAAAAGCTGAGGGATGGGCCTGGAGAAATGTAACCACTCTTAATAAATTCAAAGCAAGAGCTATGTATGCAAAGACTGACCATCCATGATATAAAAATTATATTTTTAACTATGATTTTAGGATATATTCAGTGTTTGTTTACATTTACTTTGTTTACAAACATGTGAGTATAACAAGCTTATATTTGGGGTTCTGATGAGGTACGAGAGTTTAACCAATAGTAAAACCTACATTAGTATCTAACTATGTACGTCGACGGACCGTAAAAATATACAACTTCAAGTCTTCAGTCCTTGACCCTCGAAGTAGCCTGTAACCAATCCCTGTCAAGCAACCCCCACTTTGTCAGTGGGTGAGCTCGTTTTGCATGGCCCGATACCCCGGGTTAGTTAAAGATTTTTAAAGAACAATGGAATCGTTTAAAAAAGGGAAACTCCTCACCCTGGGCACCGGGCCTCGTTAAACGAGTTGCCCAGTGTGGTTGATAGTCCGGCAGTCTGATAGGGTGAATCACGTTTTCAACACCCACAAAACACCTACAGTCACGGCGTTCAGAGCCAATCAGATGCCAATACTGATATGTTGGCCCCGCCTCCTCTGTAATTTCCTCCTCCAGGGCAGAGCAGCCCAGCCGCAGTGTGTACCCTGTTTGTGTCAATTTGAAGAGTCGAGATGGCAAATGTGTTGAGAAATTCCGCTAAATTCGGGTTTTCAGGTATGTGAACTTACCTGACATTGAGTAAGAACAGCAGGAAGAGTTTAATAGCTATTTCTCCGGAGTTTTGATTGCCCATTTCGAGAACAAACAAGAATATCAGTGGTTAGATTGCATGGCTAAGTAGTTAGCTAGCTAGCTAGCCTCCCATTCCCTGGTCTTTCAGAAACTAGAGCAAAGTTCACAGGACGCTTGTGTCTGTCCTTATGTCGCGTAATGTCACATTGTCAGTTTGCGTGGGCTATCTGGGATCTATCAAGTAGCTAATATATCGTAGCTGTTATTGTAATTGTGAATACATGTCTTGGGGGTGTGTTATTTGTCTGTCTAACTTTCTCACTCATCATTTATTCACTATTCATTAATCGTTATCCATACTCATGGTAGCATCCACATTAATGTAGAAGTGTTTAAAAACATCTATTCTTATTTACAATAAAAGTGACTCCAAAATGACACAATACATTATTTACCCTTCATTTCTATTGGGCACCAAATAATCTGAAACAACCAAAACAAACAGCAAATGCAACCAACCAATGTGTTGTCACAAGCTTGATGTAGTCATTGCCTGTGAATATGGGACCACATAATTTGTACTTCTTTAATTGACATAAGTGAATTTGTCCCAATACTTCTGGTCCCCTAAAATGGGAGGACTAAGTACAAGAAGTGCTGTAGTATCTAAATGGTTCACCTGATATGGATGGAAATACCCTCAAATTAAAGCCGACAGTCTGCACTTTAACCTCATAGTCATTGTACCATTTAAATTCCAAAGTGCTTGAGTACAGAGCTCCAACAACATGACACTGACCCAATGCTTGTGGAACTCACTGTATATAGTGACTAGGGCTCCAACAACATGACACTGACCCAATGCTTGTGGAACTCACTGTATATAGTGAATAGGGCTCCAACATGACACTGACCCAATGCTTGTGGAACTCACTGTATATAGTGAATAGGGCTCCAACATGACACTGACCCAATGCATGTGGAACTCACTGTATATAGTGACTAGGGCTCCAACAACATGACACTGTCCCAATGCTTGTGGAACTCACTGTATATAGTGAATAGGGCTCCAATAACATGACACTGACCCAATGCATGTGGAACTCACTGTATATAGTGAATAGGGCTCCAATAACATGACACTGACCCAATGCTTGTGGAACTCACTGTATATAGTGAATAGGGCTCCAACAACATGACACTGACCCAATGCTTGTGGAACTCACTGTATATAGTGACTAGGGCTCCAACAACATGACACTGACCCAATGCTTGTGGAACTCACTGTATATAGTGACTAGGGCTCCAACAACATGACACTGACCCAATGCTTGTGGAACTCACTGTATATAGTGACTAGGGCTCCGTTTCAGACACAGCCATGGTCTTATAATACAAGGTCACATGGTTTCAGTGACGATGTCAACTATCATTATTCCACCCCCTCATTATTATATTGTTATATTATATTTTATTATATTGTTATATTATTAAGTTAATTTGTTATTTTTATATATTATGTTATATTGTTATATTGTTATATTATATTATTAAGTTAATTTATTATATTGTTATATTATGTTATGTTCTATTGTTTTATTATATTGTTGTTCTTCGGCAGGTGTGTTGTCCCAGTTGTCCATCCACAGTAGACATGGGAGAGAGTGTGTGTCGCCGTGCTTCTCTCTGCAGCAGAGAAACAACTCTACCTCACCTAAGATCAAGGTGGACCTGGACAACAGTACAGGTAAACCCCTGCACAGCTTCTTTACCTGTCCCAAATGGCACCCTGTCCCCTACATCAGGGTAGACGGTCCTGGAGACAACAGGTACTGTTTACATCAGGGTAGGCAGTCCTGGTCCTGGAGGTCTCAGGTACTGTTTACATCAGGGTAGGCAGTCCTGGTCCTGGAGGTCTCAGGTACTGTTTACATCAGGGTAGGCAGTCCTGGTCCTGGAGGTCTCAGGTACTGTTTACATCAGGGTAGACAGCCCTGGTCCTGGAGGTCTCAGGTACTGTTTACATCAGGGTAGGCAGTCCTGGTCCTGGAGGTCTCAGGTACTGTTTACATCAGGGTAGGCAGTCCTGGTCCTGGAGGTCTCAGGTACTGTTTACATCAGGGTAGACAGCCCTGGTCCTGGAGGTCTCAGGTACTGTTTACATCAGGGTAGGCAGTCCTGGTCCTGGAGGTCTCAGGTACTGTTTACATCAGGGTAGGCAGTCCTGGTCCTGGAGGTCTCAGGTACTGTTTACATCAGGGTAGACAGTCCTGGAGGTCTCAGGTACTGTTTACATCAGGGTAGACAGTCCTGGAGGTCTCAGGTACTGTTTACATCAGGGTAGATAGTCCTGGAGGTCTCAGGTACTGTTTACATCAGGGTAGACAGTCCTGGAGGTCTCAGGTACTGTTTACATCAGGGTAGATAGTCCTGGAGGTCTCAGGTACTGTTTACATCAGGGTAGACAGCCCTGGTCCTGGAGGTCTCAGGTACTGTTTACATCAGGGTAGACAGTCCTGGAGGTCTCAGGTACTGTTTACATCAGGGTAGACAGCCCTGGTCCTGGAGGTACTGTTTACATCAGGGTAGACAGCCCTGGTCCTGGAGGTACTGTTTACATCAGGGTAGACAGTCCTGGAGGTCTCAGGTACTGTTTACATCAGGGTAGACAGCCCTGGTCCTGGAGGTACTGTTTACATCAGGGTAGACAGTCCTGGAGGTCTCAGGTACTGTTTACATCAGGGTAGACAGCCCTGGTCCTGGAGGTCTCTGGTACTGTTTACATCAGGGTAGACAGTCCTGGAGGTCTCAGGTACTGTTTACATCAGGGTAGACAGTCCTGGAGGTCTCAGGTACTGTTTACATCAGGGTAGACAGTCCTGGTCCTGGAGGTCTCAGGTACTGTTTACATCAGGGTAGACAGCCCTGGTCCTGGAGGTCTCAGGTACTTCATGGTTTTGATTTAACCGACCTGGAAGAGCAGGGGTGTGGAATTTAGGACATCACTGAACTGATATATTGTTAAATTGTTGTAACTACACCCAAATCTAAATGTCTCAGATTTTCCCCAGACCTCATAAATGGTCTCCTGATGTGGTTTCAGCGTTGGTGTGGACTTCCAATTGTGTTGTTTTTTCTTCTATCAAACAAATGTGATTTTGAGAGTGAAAACCTGAAAAAAACAGAAACCTTGAAAAACGAAATGGAATCAGGCAACAATTGTAATCGTTTTTCATTATTTGTTATAGGGCCCTCTTCCCTATATAGTGTACTATTTTAACCACAGCCCTATTTATTTAGTTGTTATAGGGCCCTCTTCCCTATATAGTGTACTATTTTAACCACAGCCCTATTTATTTAGTTGTTATAGGGCCCTCTTCCCTATATAGTGTACTATTTTAACCACAGCCCTATATATTTAGTTGTTATAGGGCCCTCTTCCCTATATAGTGTACTATTTTAACCACAGCCCTATATATTTAGTTGTTATAGGGCCCTCTTCCCTATATAGTGTACTATTTTAACCACAGCCCTATATATTTAGTTGTTATAGGGCCCTCTTCCCTATATAGTGTACTATTTTAACCACAGCCCTATATATTTAGTTGTTATAGGGCCCTCTTCCCTATATAGTGTACTATTTTAACCACAGCCCTATATATTTAGTTGTTATAGGGCCCTCTTCCCTATATAGTGTACTATTTTAACCACAGCCCTATATATTTAGTTGTTATAGGGCCCTCTTCCCTATATAGTGTACTATTTTAACCACAGCCCTATATATTTAGTTGTTATAGGGCCCTCTTCCCTATATAGTGTACTATTTTAACCACAGCCCTATATATTTAGTTGTTATAGGGCCCTCTTCCCTATATAGTGTACTATTTTAACCATGGCCCTATATATTTAGTTGTTATAGGGCCTTTATTTAACTACCTAAGTCCAGTTTTAAGAACAAATTCTTATTTACAATGACGATCTACCGGGTCAGACCTGGACGACGGGTTACGGTTTTCACCACAGGGATTAGGCTGCCATTGGTTGTCTCCCCCTCCTCTCATCCCTCTCCTCCTCCCCATCCTCCTCCTCCTACATCTCCCCCTCCCTCTCCCCTCCTCCCTCTCTCCCTCCTGCCTCTCCCCCTCCTCTCATCCCTCTCCTCCTCCCTCTCCTCCTCCCTCTCCCTCTCCTCATCCCTCTCCCTCCTGCCTCTCCTCCTCCCTCTCCCTCTCCTCCTCCCTCTCCTCCTCCCTCTCCCTCTCCTCATCCCTCTCCTCCATATCATCCCTCTCCCCCTCATCCCTCTCCTCCTCCTCCTCCCTTACCTCATCCCTCTCCCCCTCTCATCCCTCTCCCCCTCCTCATCCCTCTCCTCCTCATCCCTCTCTAGGTGTAGCTGTGTTGAGGATGCAGAGCCCCCCTGTCAACAGTCTGAGTCTGGACTTCCTCACTGAGTTCTGTATCAATCTGGAGAAACTAGAGATGGATAAGAGTTGTAGAGGTCTGATCATCACCTCGGTCAGTACACACACACACACACACACAGACACAGACACAGTCACACAGAGTCACAAAACCATGATACACACTATAACTCCCCCTGTGTGTGTGGTGTCCCAGACCCTCTCCAAGGTGTCCTCTACAGGGCTAGACATCATAACTCTCCCTGTGTGTGTGTGTGTGTTTGGTGTCCCAGACCCTCTCCAAGGTGTTCTCTGCGGGGCTAGACATCATGGAGATGTATGGTAAAAGTCCGGAGCGCTGTGGAGAGTTCTGGAAGGCTGTTCAGGAGATGTGGCTCAAACTCTACGGATCCAACATGGCCACCATAGCTGCCATCAACGTGAGTCAGTACACCCAGCCGTCTCTCTGTCTGTGTCTCTGTCTCCGTCTCTGTCTCCGTCTCTGTCTGTGTCTCTGTCTGTGTCTCTGTCTGTGTCTCTGTCTGTGT